>NC_134402.1:79307854-79607854 GCF_038048845.1 Mixophyes fleayi
ATCCGTTCCTTGATGAATTCAGGAGTCCTGAACTTATGGATATGTGCATACAGTCATGGTCCAAAGTTTTGAGAATGACACAAATATTATTTTTTACAAAGTCTGCTGCCTAAGTTTTTATGATGGCAATTTGCATATACTGCAGAATGTCATGAAGAGTGATCAGACGAATTGCAATTAATTTCAAAGTCTCTCTCTGCCATGATAAAGAGCATTATCCCAAAAACAACATTTCCACTGCATTTCAGCACCTCCAAAAAGGACCAGCTGACATCAAGTCAGTGATTCTCTCGTTAACACAGAGAGTGTTAACGAGAACAAGGCTGGAAATCACTCTGTCATGCTGACTGAGTTAGAATAACAGACTGCAAGCTTTAAAAAGAGGATGGTGCTTGAAATCATTGTTCTTCCACTGTTAACCAAGTTTAACTACAAGGAAACACATGCAGTCATCATTGCTTTGCACGAAAATGGTTTCACAGGCAAGGATATTGCTGCTAGTAAGATTGCACCCAAATCAACCATTTATCGGATCATCAAGAACTACAAGGAGAGAGGTTCAATAGTTGTGAAGAAGTCTTCAGGGCATCCAAGAACATCCAGGAAGTGCAAGAAACATTTCCTAAAGTTGATTCAGCTGCGGGATCGGAGTATCACCAGTGCAGAGCTTGCTCAGAAATGGCAGCAGACAGGTGTGAGTGCATCTGCACGCACAGTGAGACGGAGACTTTTGGATGATGGCCTGGTGTCAAGAAGGCCAGCAAAGAAGCCACTTCTTTCCAGGAAAAACATCAGGGACAGACTGATATTCTGCTAAAGGTACAGGGATTGGACTTCTGAGGACTGGGGTAAAGTAATTTTCTCTAATGAATCCCCTTTTAGATTGTTTGTGGTATCTGGAAAACCGCTCGTGGTGGTGAGCGCTACCATCAGTCCTGTGTCATGCCAACAGTAAAGCATCCTGAGACCATTCACGTGTGGGGTTGCGTCTCAGTCTAGGAAATGGGCTCACTAACAATTTTTTCTAAGAAGACAGCCATGAATAAAAAATGGTACCTAAACATCCTCCAAGAGCATCTTCTCCCAACCATCCAAGAACAGTTTGGTGACGAACAATGATTTTTCCAGCATGATGGAGCACCTTGCCATAAGGCAAAAGTCATAACTAATTTGCTCTGGGATCAAAAGATCAAATTTTTTTTGTCCATGAACAGGAAACTCCCCAGACCTTAAAGAGGCTGGTGGATAAAGCAAAAACCCACAAATTCTGACAAACTCCAAACATTAATTAGGCAAGAATGAGTGGCCATCAGTCAGTAGGTGGCCCAGAAGTTGATTGACAACATGTCAGGTCGAATTGCAGAGGTCTTCAAAAAGAAGGGTCAACACTGCAAATATTGACTCTTGTCAATAAATGTCTTTGACACTTATGAAATGCTTGTAATTTTACTTCAGTATACCATAGCAACATCTGACAAAAAGGTCTAAAAACACTGCAGCAGCAAACCAATACTTGTGTCGTTCTCAAAACCTTTGGCCATGACTGTAGAATATGAAGCGTGAGTTGCCCTAATGAATCAGGTCCACTGAAAGCAAGTCCCTGGTTCTCTTATGCTGGGAGTTTGGATATTTGACTAAAATGTTCAAATAAAAATTAAATTAATATTATTTAAAAACTATACAAAATAAACTCATTCAAGTGCTGCTCTTGGCAGGTGCTTAGTTTTCCTATATGGTAAATACAGCCGAGCTCCAATGTCAAAACAATAGGGTTTTATATTTTGATAGTATATTCTCTTAATCCGTGGCATAGACAAACAGTGTCTAATCTAGGTTGACAAATGTTCTAGAAACAAATGGCTGTCAAAACTATGCTTGTGATCCTTTGTGTTTATAAAAAATCAGCACAGAGGTTATAGGAATTACTTCACTTAGGATGTCTTTTTCCTTGTCGACTAAGCACATGGCAACAGCAACTGGCACAATATTTTGTCCCTGCTTAGGATTTATGTAGGCAGACATGCTCTCTCTCACTCTTTCTCTCTTACCACATCTGCACAAAAGTAGGAACATGATGGCACAAAAGAAAAAAAAAAACATAATTTGCACTGCGAGCCTACATTTTTCTGGTTCATAAAGTACCCTAAATTAATGTATCACTTTTCTCAAAATATATACATTAGCATGGTGAACAGCAGTGATATTTTATAGAATGTTTTATAAAAAACTCAGCAATGAGTAGGGGAGATACATAGGTGGGTGATTTAGCTTATAGTCTATTACCGTTGTCGTCAACCCCCGGCAAGTATGCAAGACGTGGCACGTGGACCACTTCTGTCGGGCACGCCGGAGCTGCAGCTAAAGACTGAAATAGAACTTCTGCATATGCGCAGAAACGTTTGGCCATCATTGCCTGCTTTACTGAAGCAGCTCCCGGGTTTCTGGAACAGAAGGTGTGTCTCTCCAAAGGTAAGTAAAAGCAGCACTAAAAATTGAGGGGCACATCCATGCAGCATACTATGAATATCAGGGACAACATTGTGGCATACTATGAATGAGGGGACAACTATATGGCATACTATGAATTGGGGGTAACAACTATGTGGCATACTATGAATGAGGGGACAACTATGTGGCATACTATGAATAGGGGGGAACAGCTAAGTAGCATCCTATGAATAGGGGAAACAACTATGTGGCGTACTATGAATGAGGGGACAACTATGTGGCATACTATGAATAGAGAGAACAATTATATGGCATACTATGAATAGAGGGGACAACTATGTGGCATATTATGAATAGTGGGGACAACTATGTGGCATATTATGAATAGGGGGGACAACTATGTGGCATACTATGAATAGGGGGGACAACTATGTGGCATACTATGAGCAGAGGGACAACTATGTGGCATACTATGAATAGGGAGAACAACTATGTGACATACTATGAGTAGAGGGGACAACTATGTGGCATACTATGAATAGAGAGAACAATTATGTGGCATCCTATGAATAGTGGCCACAACTATGTGACATATTATGAATAGGGGGACAACTATGTGGCATACTATGAATAGGGGGGACAACTGTGGCATGCTATGAATTGGGGTGACACCTGCAGCATACTATGAATTGGGGGCACAACAATTTGGCATAATATAAATAGGAGGGGATAACTATGTTGCATATTATGGATATGACGGGACAACTATGTGGTATATTATGAATAGGAGCGGACAACTGTGTCGCATACTATAATTAGGTGGCACAACTATGTTACATACTATGAATTAGGGCACAACTATGTGTCAAGATATAAATTGGGTGCACAGCTATGTGGCATATTACAAATTGTGGGCACAACTATGTGGCATGATATGAATTGTGAGCACAATTATGAGGCATAATATGAATTGAAGACACAACTATGTGGCATGATTTCAGTTGTGGACACAATGATGTGGCATACTATGAGTTGAGGGCACAACTATATATATATATATATATATATATATATATATATATATATATGGAATGGAACACGATATCAGATTGGCGCTTTACCTAATATATGGATAATAAATACAACGATAATCAAAAAGTGATAATAAACAAGGATATAGATAAACATAAAACAAAACACCTCCACAAATATGTGTGGCAGCCAAGTCTCCAATATCGGATGGTTAGACCGAAAAGAGGTATCAAAATGATAAGTTATGGAAGGACGGCGCCTTCAGGCTGTTATTTTACTTATTTCTGGTACGCACACTACTACACTATTAATCTGCACAGTGTCTCACCTGATTTGCTGATATATGCTGCTATATGCTGATATCCACCTGCATTACTATTTTTCTCGGGATTTTATGTTCTCTGGACTCTCTGAGCTTACTGACTATATATACACTGACCTACTAAATTCTTAGTGTGTGTAGAAAAAAAAATTCAGAAATGGCTGAAATTTGGTATACTAAGATGTTTTTTAATTTGTTAATTTAATTTGTTAATTGTTAAAAGTGTTTATAAAGATTTTAAAAAAAAAATATATATATATATATTTCTTGAAGGAGAAGTGACAGTTGGGAGTGGTTGGTGGTTGCCGGGGGTGACAGTGGGGAGTGGTTGGTGGTTGAGGCCTAAGCTATGGCCCAAATGCATGACAAGAACCTTTTTAACACCTTAAGTAGCTTGATTTGACTAGAATGCATGAGTATCATGCACGGGGTAACTTGTGTATATATATATATATATATATATATATATATATATATATGTATATATATATATATATATATATATATATATATATATATATATATGTATATATATATATATATATATATATATATATATATATATAAAAGGTTTTAACCTAGAAAGGCACTATGTGACAAACATGTGACTCTACAATAGTGAAACAGCAAACTTTTAGAAATAGTTAATTAAGATTATTAGTAGACAGCTTCCTTCCTTGAAGACAGATGTCCAATCTAAAAGATTCCAAAAGAAAAGGAGAGCGCGACACACATAGTGTAAATATTTACTCCAATTGGTAAATAATATTGGCGTCAAAGTGGACTCGTACTAAAATATAACAAACAATATGCTTATCTGATATATATGTTGAACAACTCAATCTTCTTAGGTAAATCCCAGGATTTTCTTCCAAAACAGGACTAGAAACTAAAAATCAGAAACCAGCATGTAGTGTGGTATGCTCCAGATTAAACACACAATTAATACCCACTAAATTTTAATAAATATAAAAAAACATATAAAATAGTAAGGCAATTGCCCGTACATTAAAAGCAATGATATGCTGTTATCTGTGATAAACAGTGTCATGCCAAAAAGAAGACTTCCCAGTGCTCTATTTGAAAAGTTGATCCTCCTCATATCGCTGAAGCGTTTCATTTGGTGTGCCAACTGGCACACCTGGGCTTGATTAGATTTTAGCCGGCACAAAGATATAAGAAGGTTGCCAATTCCTGGTCTATGCCACTTTCTAATGCAGAGTTAAAACAAATGGTCAGACTAGCTTACTGCTTTGCATGCTGAAGATTGCCAATGTTCATAGCTACATGAATGCCCCTAAGCAGATGGATAGCTTTGAGTCAGCAACCTTACCATCCCAGTTTTACACACACCGAATCCATCAGCATCTCAACACTGATAAAACTGCTATTACTATTAATTTGTTTTACTCCCCCCTTTTCTCCATCATAAAACAACAAAAAAGCAGGGCAAGTGATACGAGTGAACCCCCTTGTTATCACTCAGAGTGTATTTATAAATTCTTGGGCCCCTATATGGGATATCTAAGAACCCTCAATCTCTATCCTAAAGTCACATCCATCGCACAAAGATATTCTTTATTCTAAAGCACAGCAATAAAGTAATGGCATACCTAGGTGCTGCCTGCCTAAAGCAAATCAATACTTAGCCAAGACGATCCATAGCAGCTACATGTTCTGCTATAGCTATAGTTCCCTGGTGGTGTAAACTCTCAAACATCTGTCACAATATCATTCAATTGAAGCAAATACACACACATGATAGTGGTCTAACTTAACTTTAAAGTAATAACATTTAATTGACGATACACATACCCACCTATGAGCATTAAAGCTAAATAAAGAGGAATAGTGTGTAAAAATCCCTGCAGTATAACTGCAGAGTAATGTACCCTGTCTTTCTGATACTCAGTAAAAAGAGTAATAACTTGGAAAATTCTGTATATATTTATCTTGCATTACATTACATCAAAAAGTAGGAAATGACAATGCATGGCAGATTTATTATTTACTTTTAATTGGAAAACATCAGGATACAAAGCAGCATAGTGTTCTGCCTTAGTTAAAAGGTATAAAGCTATTGCAAAAATAAATGTAAACAATATTTTATGATACAAGTGGATATTAAACAGAGATTCTCAAACCTTTAGACAATGCCAGAGTAATCTAAACTATTTTACCTAATAAAACTAAAACTATGAGATCAAATACAATATTTTTACTGCATACAGAATTTATGGATTTAAGAATAAATTGTGGTACAAAACATGGAGAATGTAATCCAATTTTCTTCAACTATAGTGATTAATATATGGAAAAGCTGGGAAGATACTTAGTAAAATAAATATGGTATCTCTCAATTTTGTAATGCATTTTAATTACTTGTTATATGCTAAGTCCAAATATTTATGCCTTACAGACTTCCCCATAAAATTACTAATCTTCAGGGGAAAGTTATCATCCCACTAGATAATGTGGATTGTGTTCTACATTGAACTAAACAGAAAATGATATTTACAGCATATTGGTCCTTTTACATTATAATTTACATTTTAGGTTTAAACAATTACTGTATATGAAAATTGTATAAACTCGTCTACTTTATATGCTTATTGACTTATAATAAACAATAGTTGAGACCAGCTAATTACATGATTTCTACTGATATGGTGACATATGTAGGTACAGGGTGTATAAGTCTGTCATACTTTTAACGACGATGCGACTGGAAATGCCATGCCAACCATCTATTTAGCTTTGCCATGCCAACCATCTATTTAGCTTTGCCATGCCATCCATCTATTTTGTTGACAGCCTTTTATATAACCCAGCTTACATTTTAACTTCTCTGACAGGTTAACCTATGAGAATGATCAGGAGCAGTGCCAGTACAGGTAAGTATCTATAAGCAGTAATTGACCCCTGTTCCACTAATTAGGGATTGCATCTATATTTTTATTGTATTATATTACCTTAAACATTAATGTGACTTTAGAAAGCCAGATAATACAGCATCTTTAAATAGATTTTGGAAAAAGACTCAAATCCAGAGCTTTTATGAAAACCAGACCAGAGGAAATGGGGGGTCTAATTTAACTTTAATGCAAAGACATATAATTATTATAACCTACCCACATCTGAGCACTGAAGCCTAATAAACAGGGGTAGTGTTCTACGTGGCATTCAGTTGTCTGATTTCTTTTGTAAACTGCACTTGAAAAATTATACGACTTGGTTAAAATAGGCAGCACAAATATTTTAGTTGCAGTAATTTTCATAAATTATTCCCAACGTCCTTCTTTCTTCATGAGATAAGGAGAACAAGTAATTTAGAGGGCTCAGGTTATAGTTTATTTATTACTTTATTCTGTGAGCATAGTCTTCAGTTATATGATTATTTTACATATCCAATAGATGTTCAGTTTTAATTACCACTTGTCTGACTTAACTGTAATGTAAAATGTAGCTCCTGGGAATCCTGAGATAGAAATGGATTTAGTTGACAGAAAGCTTATAATCATTATCACCATTTGTTTAAATAGTATTATTATTATTATATATTGATTAGCAGCACTCATTTCCAAGAAGCGTCAGTAAAGTCAATTAAAAAATGTGTGACAAACATATAATATTACCATTGTATATGTCACTACTAATTCCACATGTTAAAAAAGTAGTACACTTCTGGGCACCACACTGTAAGAAGTAGAATGCAACAGGATTAAGTTGTGCGCAACCTCATTAACTCTTTCTCATCTGAGGTTGTTCTCTTGCCCCTGTGCTATTTTGGCATTTTTGGAGTTCATGCAAATTGTATCGTGTTTGCTTAGAAGACTTTGTATTTTCCAAAAATATCGCTGATTTTGTTTTCACACTAGACAAAGCAAAGACAATGTAGCCAAAGTGGCTAAAAATATTGTAAGAAAGTTGAAAGTGAACTATAAACATGTGTGTTTGTTCTTGTAAAAACTCTCATCCATGTGTCTGTCTGTCTTCCCCTCCCTTTAGATTGTTCGCTCCTTTGAGCAGGGCTCTCCTACCTTCTGTTTCCATCACTTTTAACTGCGCTCTCCAGCTACTCAGCTCACCTCCTCTCAGTCCCTCTGCCCTCTGTCTCCTCTCGCTTCTCTCCGCTCCCCTCAGTGACTCTCAACCTGTCATCCGTGCCCACCCTCTTGGGCCATAGTTACCTGCCTGTACTCACTTTTCCCCTCCCTCCCTCTCTTTCATGCTGTGCCTGAGCCCCCAGAGTTATAGTGCTTACTGTTACTTGTACTGTGCTGTTTCACCTTGTACTGTGCCATTGTTTGTCCTTGTACGGCGCTACGGATACTTTGTGGCGCCCTATAAATAAAAATTAATAATAATAATAAAAAGAAACATGTTGTGGATACATGTTTTATTAATCTACTTTTCCAAAAATCAGGAAAATACACAAAAATATAATCAGCACTTGAAAATGATTCGGCAAACTTATTTTTTTAGTTTGCACTAATTTAATGCATAAAATGTGTAGGAATTATATGGGTAGGCCAACAGTCCAGTGGCACTGCTGCCACTATTGCGGGGGACCAGAGTTGAATAGAAGCTGGCAAAGCTGGAGTATGGGCAATGAAGCCCCAAATGGATCTTCACTGGACATGTGTTTTCCCAGAAGAATAGACCGGGACGTCTGGATGGGTGGTCCACAATCAATGGCCCCTCCCCAATACTTTGGTCTGTAATTTTGTAAACAATAATCTGTTAATAAGATATATTTTCAGAGAAGACGTTGTCAGAGATTATTGGAGTGACGTGTCACAATACAGTATATTAACTACATTTCTACAAATTAGTAATATATAAATACATAAATTAATAAATATAATTTCACTGTCGTCACTAAATTTTGGAAATAATAGTTTTTATATATTAATACAGTAATAAAACCCTGTATTGTCAAACTGAGAAGTGTACACTTTGTGTCCTAAGGTCAACAAATAGATGAAAGTCACATGAACCATTGTGAAGTATATGAATGGAACATCATTATTTGTATAAAAATAGGCTCTATTGTTCTTATAAATGATTAAGAAAGATGGGTAGAAACAGCTGTTTGAATCTTCACAGATCTTGATTGATTTTATCAGGATAAAATAAATCAAAATGTGACTTTATAAACGGTTAAAAAAAATTATTATGATATTTTCAATCAGTAATGTCAACTTGAAATAAAAACAGCTCAATCATTTCCTCTAAAATATTAACACAAGATCTAATATAATGATTTTCAAGACTCAGCAATGCAATACCGTAGCATTAAAGTATTTAGTTTTGCAAATAATGTATCACCTTCCTTTATCTATTTAGGATTTTTATTTCACTGTGTGAGCATTTTCTTCTGACAAGTGTTTTCTGGGAAACAGCCAGAACTGAGTAACAAACCAACATCTACTATTTCAAAAGGACAAATGTCTGATATAAGAGGCATTTACAGCCTCAAAAATAATATATCAGATGTTTTATGTATCTGTTCCATTGAAGAAATATCTGTGCAAATTTGTACAGCTATGAGGATTATACTTTAAAAATGTGACTCAATCACAGCTTTTACAACCTTCATCCATTTCATTATCACCTAATTCTATTACAAATCAGGCACACAAGATAAGTAAATATTTAAGAAAAACATAATGTAATCTTTTCAATACTTTAAATCATGCTGCCATTATAAGAATGTGTTTTATGAAATTTGAAGCGGGAAAGAAGTAAAAAATTGGCGTTTTAATGATCACCCAGAAATTATTAAAGTCTTCAATGGCTATTGAGCAAGGGTAAGACTTGGGTTAGAAAAAATAGTTCCGAGCAGTGATTATCACAGTTTACTCTCAGAAAATGTATATTTCTATACTTAAAATAACACATTGGATTAGGTCAGGATGCAACAGATGCTATCCACTCATGTTATTTGACACATCAGTTTCAAATGCAACTCTAGCTGCTCTACTGGCCTATTCCTGAACTGTGAGCTTTCATCTTCTGCCTAATGCCGTTAGCCCGAGAATCACAACTTATGGATGCGCTGCAGCAAACCTCATTAACTCATTGCAAAGTCACTGATGAAGACTGGACACTTAGTAGGCTCAGCATCCAAAGTGAGCCAGGGCCAACTATTAGGAGTAGTTACAGGGTACTGTGTCTTTAACCTTCAAAGACAATAAAATATCTGTATGCAAACAAGAATAGCCTTGTACCAAACCAGTCATGGTCAATATATATGTAAATGTCCAAAAATATAATAATCAATGTATGAAGGATTGCTGGTGCTCTTGTAAAGTCCTATGCCAGCAAACTACCCATCTGTGAATGAAAGCAGAAAAACAAGAGAGTGCAGATGGTACAGTATATTAAGTTTAAACCTAATGGCCCTGAGTCATTAATGAAAGTAAGGAAAAAAAAATGTGTAAATGTTCTCAGGGGCAAACCATGTTACAATGCCAGGGGTGGAAATCAGTTTATTATTTTGCACAAAAGTTAAAAACTGGCTATTTTTTTCATCTAGCACACAAATACTTGATAGCTTTAGTTTTACACTGAAATTTAAAGTTGATCTAGGATATGTCCTACCGCAACTATAAATCTGTCCCCACATTTTAAATTTACCTCCCCCTCCAATACAAATGGTTTTGCTCATGTGCAAAGTTACTCCTTTCTCATGCTTTGCTCTCCTTAATGACTCAATAACACTAATATAGTACTGCATACTTTTTATTGAAACTATCCTCTTATCTGATTTGTACTCCTCTTAATTGACATCATTATAAGAAGACATTGAAATGTCTTCTTACAATGATGGACTGAAGTTCCCAGGAATTGATTGTCCAAAAATGAAGATGACAAATGTTATTTACAAATCTCTGAAATAAAAAAGGAAAACACCCCAAATACTCCTATGATCCTAACAGTGTAAAATGCATATTTTCTAGAATTATGATCATGCATTTATTTAGTGCATTGACAACTGAACTAAAATTTACAGGAACCAATCAAACATTACATTTGATCTATTTAACAAGCATGTTATTAACAGCAAACCCTACAATAACCATCAATGAGCAGCAATGTTTGGCAGCATTTAGTGACAATCAGAAGAAACTGTTGCTATTTAACTTCATTGAAGTTAATCCTCTAACTAAACAACTTTACTGTTCTCCAGATTCAGCATAATAATAATAATAATAATAATAATAATAATAATTTTATTTATATGGTGCCTTTCTCCCAAAAGGACTGAAAGCACTTTAAGGGATAGATTTACTAAAATGTCTAGAAAGAAAAGTTGAGGTGTTGCCCATAACAACCAATCAGATTCTAGCTACTATTTCCTAGAGTCTACTAGATAAATGATAGCTAGAATCAAATTGGTTCCTATCGGTGACGACTCCGGGTGCAACGCTAAAGGGGGGGGGGCGCGCAATTTAGGAATATTTTAGGTTAGTTTGGTTAAAATTAAGGGCTTAGGGTCGGCATTTCTCTTTCTTGCCCCAGGCGCCAGAATTCTAAGTTACGACTCTGGTAACTGGCAAGTAAAACACGTTAAAATTTATAAAAGTTAAACTACCAATGGAGAAGGCGCTAGGCTTATACGCCCCGACATCTCCACCCCTCACCCAGGTGCCCTACCTCTGATGTCTTTTTAGGGACCATATAATCCAGTTCATCTCCAGTCCCACTACAGGATCGAGTGGCTTTATGTCTCTGATAATACCTATGTTGCTTGGTGTACATTGTTTGTCTGCTCCCCAGTATGTAGTCACCACTCTCCCCATGTCCTTTTTTCTGTACCCTTCTCCCCTTGCCTTAAAACCTTTAAAAAAATAAAAAACTGTAAAACTTTTAGACATGTGTCTTGTTTCATCCTTCCTAGCTATAAAATGTTCTAGCTAATTCAACACCATTTCATGTTCTGTAGAGTTTTTCAGGTCTTGCAAATTAGCAAAATTTGCACATCTCAAATAGTTTGCTTCTCTCTACTGATGAAAAAATGGTAATTGCTTAGAGGGACAATCAAACCATTAGTGTTACTATGTAGATATCGCTAGATCTCTAAACAGACAAATTGTAAATTTACAAGCAGCCTGCTTCTCCCAAAATCATAGCACTGTGAAACTGAAAATGAATGGAATTTGCTCAGAACGAGTACTACTAGTCTATAGATAAACATTTTTAATGTATGCAAAATTCATTTAGATACAGTGTACAAAGCAATCAAGAGCTTGTTAGGAGGCACATTAATGGCTTTGTTCACCTCTAACCAGTCTGTACTGCAATTATGTCTTACAATGCAGTGGATAAGGTTAGATCTGGAGGATTCTCTGCATTTCACGGGATCACACAATGTACCAAATGCTCATACAATTATTCTTCATCGTTAGGCTAAAATTAAAGGATTGCCTGGAGTAACCTTGGAGGCATGCAGATAATATTACTCTGCAAAAGTATAATATATTAATGCTTATCACATTAAAATAGTACTTGTAACCCCAATTAATGCCAGCAAAAAGTTACAGATCAAATCATCTAGTTTATTGATTCATTGACACCAACATGGAAAAAGGAACTTTAACTATAAGACACCAATGAACTTATGCCCACTTCATTTATCTGTCAGTTTCTAAACGTCGTGTTTCAGTGCAGAACGTTAGTTGGCGCATGGATTACTGCTTTTCTTTTTTGATGGTTACCCTTTTGATGTATGCATTTGAATGTCTATCCATATAGCACTAAATGGTAAATCGGACACCCTTCAGTTGGCACAGATAATAGTCAAGGTGAATAAAATTTGCATAGATGAAAGATCAACATCAATATTAATGGATCTTTCAGATCACATACAATTCATGCCTATAAAACACATGTGGCTGCCAACATTTCACAATTGTTTGTACAGTTTCAGATCTACATAATAAATGTATTAACCTTCAGACCATTCAAAAGGTCGGTTTTACAATTCAAAACACTTTGTTCCACATTAAAGTAAACCTTATTCTTTAAGCAGTGGTTCCCTCATTGTAAGTGTCTACCTGGTAAGGGTAACAGTCCAGGGTGGTTGGACAGGGAAAAGTAGGTGTTATGTTACTATGGCTGAATCAGGTGTAATATTCCAGCTCTGAATCTAGAACAATGATGAGAAAATGATCGTAGAGTAACATTTATTATTTATAATTGTTAAATGTAGAGCAATTGGATGTTATATTGATTTCACCCTCTAACAGTAAGTTGAAAGGAAAATATTGTTATGGGAGAAAAAAAACATTTCTGACTTTCAAAGTCCAAATACAGCTCTGCAGAATAAACAGCTCTTGTAACATGTCTACCTGGCCCTTGGGATAAGGTGGGGTGGTGGTTGAAGAGGGAGTGGGGGAAGATTAACTCGTGATTCCCATGTTTTCTGCTGTTCCTAACTCAGCTAACACTCTGTCACAGATTGCCTTGTAAACACAGGTTTACACAGTATATGGCTTAAAAACACTTTCTTTTCTATCCCTCTGCACCATTACAGAATTCCTAATGATGAATGTGACATGTTTGTTAATGGATCTTTTATTGTATATTTATGATATATTTAATTACTAAAATTAATTTATATAGTGCAAGCATACTCTCCAGAGCTTTAAGATTAGGAACAAACACAGTAATGTTGGTTTGGTGGTCGGTAGATTGCTAAAGTATGAAAGGCAAGTTGATTGAAATTTGTAGAGAACTAGTTAAGATAAACTTACATTGCACATACCACTCCCAGGACTTAGATCTGTTTGAAATGATGAACCAAAACAAGACAAAGGGCCTGATTCATTAAGGATCTTAACTTGAGAAACTTCTTATTTCAGTCTCCTGGACAAAACCATGTTACAATGCAAGGGGGTGCAAATTAGTATTCTGTTTTGAACATAAGTTAAATACTGACAGTTTTTTCATGTAGCACACAAATATCAACTTTAAATTTCAGTGTACAAATAAGCTATCAAGTATTTGTAGAAGGCTTTGTGTAAGATAACCATACATAATAAATCAACATGTAAGTGCAATTCAGCACATTTTAAAATATAATTTAAATAAGCATTAACTTTATATAGTACACATCCTCTAAGTAAATGTTTTAGATGTACAGGTAGTTATTAGTAGGGTCAGAGCCAGAAGTATATCATAAAAAATTAAACATCCGAATAACATTACTCCCATACAAATTTAATTGTCATTTTTTCAATTTCTTCAGAGAAAATGAACAAATCCTAGAGAAAAATAAATGCTTTTCTCTGGCCGACTAGAATTGCCAGGGTGTATTATGTGCCAGTTTCTGGGTTGTATAAACCACCTTACCATAAATGCTTCTGAAACGGGTGGGGTTAAGACTCTTCAAGTCATCATAGTGACATTATCTATGCAGGACACACTTTTTACTTAATCACTTATTTGAATAACCCCTCTCCAAACCACTCAAGTCTATCCAGCTCTTCCCAGCATAATGTGTGCAATCATAACAACAGACAGACATGTACACAAATGTATGCATAAAGTCACAAAAGAAAAAGAAGCAATTTGTTTTGTGCTTTCACAATTTTCCATACTAGTCTATACTAGTCTTGAATGTGTCTGATTAATATGTATAGCTATGACAATTAAAGCAGTCCCAGGTGACTTTCATGACAACAGCAGTTCACATAGAAACTTATGTTCTCTCTATAAATACTCACTATCATCTCAAGTAGACAGCATAGTCAACAATAATCAGGAATAGTTCGCTCCATTCACATTCAATCACACATGCTTAATGGAGAAGCTAGTCTTAATAGACTGTGATATGATGACAAACTATAGCACAATTTTGGATTCATGGCTTGTGAATGTGATAAGCTGTAGGCAGTTCAAACGTCCCAAATATGACATCAAAATCAAAAGCCATATCTTTAATGTCATGATGTTGAAAAACGAATAAATACAGACTTCTAGATCACTCTTCTTCTTTTATTCTGTCAGAATAGCAGAAAATACTAACTTTTTTCCATAACAGACAACAAAAAGCAGCACTGACAAACACAGCAACACTGTCTAGTCACTGGCCCACTAGTTAGGCATCGGTTGCCCTGCCCTAACAAAAGAACTCACTTGAATACCTAACTTTCACTCAAGAACTAATCTAATAGCGCATTAAAAAAAGGACTTCCACCTTTGTGACTCTGTTGATGTATGTGTAAGAAAAACACCTGAGATATAAATCTGTCCATACTGTGGGTTGCTCACAAGGCAGTGGTCAAAGGATTTTCATTGCCCATACCTCCAGGTGAAAAATATAACGAAGCTTTAATCCAGACATATTTAGACTGATTGTCCTTTATAACAAATGGCTTAAAGGCCTCCCATTTGACTATACATACTTTCAGAAGTTCAAGAAAGTTCAACAAGGTTGATTAGACCTTTATTTTTACAGTGCTTAGGACATTTGAATTTTCCCCAGTCTACCTATCTTACATAGTTAAACTATTCACTTAACTCTAGGCTCACAAGTATATCTCAATCTCAAGCACTACAGGTCATAATGGGCCAGACACTTACATCCAGTTGCAGGGAGAATTTTTCTTTTAGCAGGCACTAGGATTTGATAGATCACTTTGGGGTAAAACTAACTCACTCCTACAGCTCTCATTTAGAGAATAGTCCCATTGATTTCAAAAGTTAAGTGGGCTTTATAATTGCAGCACTTTTACCATCTGTCTTGGTCTGGGAGGCTGTTATTGTGACCTTTCTTCTTGTCTTCTGCGGAATTAGTGGTGCTATAGAAATAGCTGATGATGATGATGATGTTCACCAACTACTCCATAACCTGTCACTCATGTTCACAGATCCCCTACTTCCCTTTTAAAGGTCATGGAATGAATCAGGATATCTAGGAATATTCTATTTAAATCCAAGTTTATAGATGTCTCTGTCCTCGAACTGTATTATTTAGCTGCTTAGTTCTCAATATTAATTCATTGGAATTATTTGGAGAGTCAAATGCCCTAGATGCAAGTGGAAACTTATGTTTTATCTAAAGTACCAATGTGATCATTGATTTGATGCCCTAAGGACTTATATGCTTCACTTTTCACAATTATCTCCACTGCTAAATCTTTTCCCTTATGAGTATAAACTGAATAACTATTTGATTGCTTTCCTCCATATCTTTCTCATCAAGCCCTTCTCTATGGTCGTACACTTAAACCTGCTATAAGCTGGTTACAAGCAGGACTGCTCCAGGGGGGCCTATTTGTTTCTATAATGCTTGGATTTCCTTCACCAAACTGATAGATATCTGATTACTTTCAATACTTACAAATATTTCACTTTCTAGCTGGGGGCATTTTAATTTAAAAATCCATTGAATCCTCCTATTTTGAATTATTATGCCCTCTTAAAAGTGCAAAGTTATCTCAAAGATTCACCGGCCATGTGTCTATATTTATATTCACATATATTCAGAAATATATGACTTTAGAAAAAAACTGAGGGGATTAACACTTTTTTATGATCCAGATAATAATGATATGTATACTATATAACAGAACACATTGTTAATGTTATTTACATTAGGTGCAATGGGAGTATGTAGGAATTAAGAATGGGAGTACATTTATAAAAAAGTAAATGTATACAGTGTAAAATTATACAAACTAGAAATTCCATAGCATGTAACTAACATTATTCAATATGGCTTGGTGTATAGTATTCATAAATGGTTTTGTCATTTGGACATGGCATGGTCGTGACTTTTGAAAAACCAGGATGGTTTAGCTAGCATTGATTTTGCTTCACGATGTGGAGGTATGCTTAGATATTACTCAGCCTAGCAGGGGTATCAGCAAGGGGTCTGGTGTGCAGCAATTCATTGGCCAGGGTAGGCCTAGCATGCCCAGTCCTTTTTGCATTTAAAAGCTCCCAGTATGCAAAAGGCCCTGCCTGTAGGTACAAACACTCCTATAAACATTGTGGAGTGAACCAACCTGCCAATGATTGTACCAGGAACCAGCCTTTCACTGCAACCATGGTACCTCAGACTTCAAGCAAGGCCGATTGTCAAGGCCCCATCCACGATTGAATGAGACATATTTTAGGTTCATCCAGGTCAGCACAGTTTTCTGCAGGAAACTTGAGCTGGCTACTGCAGGGGTCACGGGACTGCATCACTTTGTTTGGCTTTCTAAGGACACTCGTTTTTCTCTGGGATTTAAAAGAGTTTGTATATAGCTATCCTCGCCGGTGCCTAATGTTTGCCTGGCAGCTCTTCACGGACGTGGTGGGTTCCGCTGGGTTTGGGGCTAACCTGGAAGGTGACTGGTCACGGGAAAAATCAATAATATTTGGTGTGATAACATGGGGGTGGTCCAGTCTATCAACAATCAATGCGCCTCGACAACTCCGGCGAGTTAGTTGCTGCATCAGCTCGTGCTTAGATGTTTCCGGCTTATATTGTTTGTCCCAGTTGTTAAGCGTTCTAAATCATTCAAATGGATAGATTCAGGAGGCTTGTGCCCCATGCAAGCTTAACTGTATGCCTTGTCCTCTTTAGGTTTGGAAGATTGCCGGTCTGGCATAGACGGACTGGCACAAATTTCTCTGGCTCCATCCATGCCTAGAGAGCATGGTGAGACAGACTGGTTGGTTTTCAGGGACAATAATGACTTTAGAGAAAAAGGGCTGCTGCACTGTATGTCTGCTTTTGTGTGCGACGGTTTTTAACGGGGTAACTCATTTTACTCCAACTAATAGGGTCAATGTGACATTACCAAGGATAGAAAAGCCTTGAAGGGATAGGATAGACGACAGCCAGTAATGGTGATTAAGCAGCATCTCATTGATGAGTCCATGCTTGCTCAGGGGCAAACGCAGGATTCGAGGAGGGGGGTTTCCGCGCCATGATACAAGTGGGCGTGTCCAATATGTGTAGGGGCGTGGATACAAACACACACACTGTGTCAAACACACAGATATGTAAACTGTCCCATACACAGACAAGCACAGACACACACACAGTATCAAACACAAAAACATGTAAGCTGTCACATATATACATAAACACACAGATATGTAAGCTGTCACATACACACACAGATATGTAAGCTGTCACATACACATACATACATAAACACACAGATATGTAAGCTGTCACATACACATACACACACATAAACACACAGATATGTAAGCTGTCACATACACACACACACATAAACACACATATATGTAAGCTGTCACATACACATACATACACACATAGATATGTAAGCTGTCACATACACATACATACACACACAGATATGTAAGCTGTCACATACACATACATACATAAACACCCAGATATGTAAGCTGTCACATACACATACATACATACATACTGTTAGGAACCCCTCCAGCTGGCACAACACAACCCGGAGTCTACTCTGCCAGTCAGGTGTTCACTGGAGCCCCTGATGGTGGGGACAGACTGGGCTGCAGACTGACAGAGGGTCGTGAAGTGTGTACCGGCTGGGGAGAACCCAGGCAAGAAGAGTCAGGTCCACGCAGAGGTCAAAGGCCGGCAGCAGGTAACAGTAATGATGAACAAGCTGAGGTCAGAGGTCACAGGCAAAGTAGCAGAACGGGTAAACAAGCCAAGGATCAGGGTCACAGGAAACACAAGCGAAGTCCAATACGAAGCCAAGGGTCATACACGGGAAGTCAAACGTAGATACAGGATACAGGAACTGGAACAAGCAGGTCAGCAGACTGGAGCACAGAAGCTATAACCGGCAATGAGGCAGCAGACCTCATTGCCTTAAATACCCAGCTGAACCAATCACAGGTTGAACACACTCCTGCAGGTTAATAGAGCAGTCACTAATAGAGCCAATCAGGGCTTGTCCCTGGCCTGCACAGTTGCAGGCTAATGCCTGTAATTGCCTCCTATGATCTGCCCCTATTTAATTAGCCCACAGGCTGTAGAATCGCTGCGCCCGGCTTCCTCCTATTGCCGGGACGCAGCTCTGAAGCGTCTGCTGGTTGCCCCGGCAACGGCCGGGTTATGGCCGGAAATGACGTCCCGGTCGCCATGGCGACGGCCGGGACGCGGGTGAGTGAGTCGCGGCGGCTGGGCACTGCCGCGGCTCGTAACAGTACCCCCCCCTTGAGGAGGGGTCGAGGGACCCCGACATCCTGGTTTCCTAGGGAATTTTTTGAAGAACTCCTTCAGTTTCTTTGGGGCATGGAGTTGTCTCCGCGGAACCCAAGATCGCTCTTCTAATCCGCGATTCCTCCATTGTATAAGGAAATGCACCTGTCCTTGAACATTTTTAGAATCAAGGACCTTTTGAATCACGAATTTTTGTGGCCCACTGGGACCTCTCCCAGGCACACTTGAAGACTGGGCTTGACCAGGATAAAGCACTGGCTTCAATAGAGAACAATGAAAGGTGTTTGGAATTCTTAACGAGCCTGGAATTTTTAACCTAAATGCGACGGAGTTCACCTGCTTGATGATAAGGAACGGCCCGATGAACTTAGGGCCCAATTTCTTGCAAGGTTGTCTGAGCCTGATATTTTTTGTAGACAGCCAGACTTTCTGGCCAACCTTAAGGGAGCAGGGGGTACGGTGTCGGTCCGAATTTTTTTTTGCAATAAGTGAGGCATGTTTTAAAGATGAATGTACTTTCTTCCAGACAACTCTGAGATCCCTGGCAGTGGAACGGATCTCCTGGATACCAACGGACTGGAGTGAATACAAAGAGTTAGATCTGGGGTGGAAACCATAATTGCAAAAGAACGGAGAGGTTTTCGTGGATGAGTGACAGGAGTTGTTACAGGCAAATTCTGCCCAGGGCAACAAGGAGGACCAGTTGTCATGGAACTCTGATATGTAGCATCGCAAGAACTTCTCCAAGGACTGGTTAACCCTTTCAGTCTGCCCATTTGACTGAGGGTGGTATGCAGATGATAAACTGACCTTGATTCCCAGGAGGGTACAGAATGATCTCCAGAACTGCGCTATGAACTGGGAACCCCGATCGGAGACGATGTCTGTAGGGAGTCCATGGAGGCGGAAAATGTGTTGAATGAACAAAACTGCCAAATCTCGAGCAGTAGGCAGCCTAGTGAGTGGAATGAAATGTGCCATCTTGCTGAACCGGTCTACCACGACCCAAATGGTATTGTGTCCCGCAGAGGGTGGCAGATCGACTATAAAGTCCATGGACAGATGGGTCCAGGGTTTACCAGGGGCGGCCAACGGAACTAACTGACCTACCGGGCGAGTCCTGGGAACTTTGTTCCTGGCACAAACTTCACAGGACCGGACGTGACTCTTGACGTCAGCAGACAGAGACGGCCACCATACAGTACGGGAAAGGATTTCCAGTGTTTTGTAGACTCCAGGATGCCCAGCAGTCCGACTGTTGTGTGCCTCAGCAAGGACTGTCTTCCTTAGATGAACTGGGACAAACAAACATCCTGCCGGAGTGTTATCAGGAGCCAACCTCTGGAACCTTTGTAAGGTACAGCTCAAATCTTGAGTTAATGCGGCATGAATCATAGACACAGGAACAATAGGCTCTGAGCAGGTGACCGGAGCATGATGTGCCAGGAAACTTCTAGACAGGGCGTCCGCTTGAATATTTTTGGAACCAGGACGATAGGTGATAATAAAGTTGAACCGAGTGAAGAACAGCGACCACCGAGCCTGTCGGGGGTTCAGACGTTTGGCTGACTGTATATACTGTAAGTTCTTATGATCCGTTATAACGGAGATCTGGTGTGCAGCGCCTTCCAACCAGTGTCGCCATTCCTCAAAGGCCCATTTAATTGCCAGCAATTCTCGGTTTCCCACGTCATAGTTGGTTTCCGCTGATGAGAACTGACGGGAAAAAAAGGCACATGGATGCAAGCGGTGGGTCTGGGGGTCTTTTTGTGACAAGACAGCCCCAGCACCGACGTCAGAAGCATCTACCTCAAGAACAAACGGTACCCTAGGATCCGGATGTCTGAGAACCTGAGCAGACACAAAAGCTTTCTTCAGGGTTTTGAATGCATTTATTGCCTGTTGTGACCAAACAGTTGGATCACCTCCTTTGCGGGTCAAGGTGACAATAGGAGCCACGATATCAGCAAAGCCGCCAATAAACCTCCTGTAGTAATTGGCGAATCCCAGGAATCTCTGGACCGCCTTGAGGTTATTCGGTTGAATCCAATCCAGAATTGCTTGGACCTTGGTTGGGTCCATGGAGAAACCTTCTGAGGAGATTAGATAACCGAGGAAGGATACCTTCTGGACCTCGAACTCGCATTTCTCGAGTTTCGCGTAGAGGTGATGTTCCCGTAATTTCTGTAGGATTTGTCTGACATGACCCTGGTGCGCAGACAACGATTTTGAATATATGAGGATGTCATCAAGGTAAACAACAACAAAGTGTCCCAGGAACTCACGTAACACCTCATTAATCAAATCCTGAAATACGGCAGGAGCATTACTCAGGCCAAACGGCATGACCAGGTATTCGTAATGGCCCGAGAGCGTGTTGAACGCCGTCTTCCACTCATCACCTGCTCTAATACGTATGAGATTATAGGCTCCACGAAGATCAATTTTTGTGAAGATAGTGGCTCCTCTTAATTGATCAAAAAGAACGGAGATGAGGGGAAGGGGGTAGGTGTTCTTAACCGTAATAAGGTTCAGCCCTCGATAGTCGATACAGGGTCTGAGTCCACCGTCCTTCTTGGGTACAAAGAAACACCCTGCTCCTACTGGGGACTTGGATGGCCTGATGAAGCCCTTCTCCAAGTTTTCGTCAATATACTCCTGCATGGATTTGGTCTCTGGACCGGAGAGAGGATACAAGCGTCCCTTGGGTAATTTAGAGCCCGGAATGAGCTCAATGGCACAGTCGAAATTGCGGTGCGGTGGTAGTGTGTCAGCAGCCTTTTTGGAGAAAACATCCCAGTAGTCATGATACTGAGAAGGGAGCTGCTCCGGAATAGACTGAATAATACGTAGAGGTAGTGTCAAGCAAGACTGTGTACAATGGGGGCTCCACTGGACAATTTCTCCTTTTGCCCAATCCATGACGGGGTTATGGCAGGATAGCCAAGGGTGGCCCAGAATTAAAGGAACCGATGGACATTCGATAAGACGTAAGACTATGGATTCCGAATGGAGAGCGCCAACGTTCAACTGTAGTGGTGGGGTCTCCCAAGTAATCTTGCCTCCTGGCAACGGACTACCATCTAAGCCACATACCGTAATGGCAGATTGGAGTTTAATCCGCGGAATCCCAGCAGAGCGGGCAAACTCGATGTCAAGGAAGTTGCCAGCAGCTCCACTGTCAATGAAGGCTGATAGTTTCGTAGAACGAGCACTGAACGTGAGCTGTGCAGGGACCAATAGTGCATTTTTCTGGGAGACAATTTGTAGACCTAAGTGAACTCTCCCCTCGTTCCTTAGGCATGCTCGTTTCCCGACTTGTTTGGGCAAGAACGGGAGAAGTGGCCTCTTGCGCCACAATATAAACATAAGCCTTGTGACCGTCTCCTGTCTCTCTCCTCAGAGGAAAGACGGTATGCTCCCAATTGCATTGGTTCCTCACCATCCTGGGAGATAGGAACGAAGGCGGATGGAGGTGATGACGTTTCCTTTTCAGTTTTCCGCTCTTTATATCTCCTGTCAATTTTAATGGAGAGGTGCATCAGATCCTCCAGAGAGCTAGGAGACGGGTATTGCACTAGCGAATCTTTAATCTGTTCAGATAAGCCGACACGGAACTGACTACGTAAGGCAGGGTCGTTCCATCCACTGTCAGGTGACCATCTACGGAATTCCGCGCAGTATTCTTCTGCCGACCGTCTGCCTTGTTTCAAGGACCGTAGGTGAGCTTCCGCGGAGGCCACTCGATCCGGGTCATCGTACAGTAAACCCAATGCCTCAAAGAAGGAGTCTACGGACTGCATGGCCGGACTGGTCTGTGGCAAAGAAAACGCCCAAGACTGGGGGTCACCCTGTAGAAGGGAAATAATAATCCCAACTCGTTGCTGCTCTGAACCGGAGGAGCGGGGTCTCATCCGAAAATAGAGCTTGCAGCTCTCCCTGAAGTTCCGAAACAAGGTTCTATTTCCGGAGAACCGATCCGGTAAATTCATTTTGGGCTCACAGATGGGATCTGGAGGAGATTGTGAAGCTTTTGTGGCTTCTTCTTGAACAGACATACGCTCAGCCAATCCCTGCATCATCTGATACAAAGACTCAACATGGCCTGCTAGGGTTTGTGCCGGAGACGGTGTGGATCCACTTGCATCCATCCTAATCTTGTCTCCGTGAGTGGGCCGGTTATAATGTTAGGAACCCCTCCAGCTGGCACAACACAACCCGGAGTCTACTCTGCCAGTCAGGTGTTCACTGGAGCCCCTGATGGTGGGGACAGACTGGGCTGCAGACTGACAGAGGGTCGTGAAGTGTGTACCGGCTGGGGAGAACCCAGGCAAGAAGAGTCAGGTCCACGCAGAGGTCAAAGGCCGGCAGCAGGTAACAGTAATGATGAACAAGCTGAGGTCAGAGGTCACAGGCAAAGTAGCAGAACGGGTAAACAAGCCAAGGATCAGGGTCACAGGAAACACAAGCGAAGTCCAATACGAAGCCAAGGGTCATACACGGGAAGTCAAACGTAGATACAGGATACAGGAACTGGAACAAGCAGGTCAGCAGACTGGAGCACAGAAGCTATAACCGGCAATGAGGCAGCAGACCTCATTGCCTTAAATACCCAGCTGAACCAATCACAGGTTGAACACACTCCTGCAGGTTAATAGAGCAGTCACTAATAGAGCCAATCAGGGCTTGTCCCTGGCCTGCACAGTTGCAGGCTAATGCCTGTAATTGCCTCCTATGATCTGCCCCTATTTAATTAGCCCACAGGCTGTAGAATCGCTGCGCCCGGCTTCCTCCTATTGCCGGGACGCAGCTCTGAAGCGTCTGCTGGTTGCCCCGGCAACGGCCGGGTTATGGCCGGAAATGACGTCCCGGTCGCCATGGCGACGGCCGGGACGCGGGTGAGTGAGTCGCGGCGGCTGGGCACTGCCGCGGCTCGTAACACATACATACATACATAAACACACAGATATGTAAGCTGTCACATACACACACACACACACACACACACACACATAAACACACATATATGTAAGCTGTCACATACACACACATACATAAATACACACATACATAAACACACAAATATGTAAGCTGACATATACACTGACAAACACAGACTCACACACACACACACAATCTTACCTTCTTCTGCTGCTGCCTCCTGCATAACACTCATGCTGGCCCCGTGGGGAAAAGGGGTGGAGCCAAACTGCCGGCAGAGAGCTGTGCTCTCACAGCAGGGGAATGACTGGGAGAGTATTGCAATCAGTAGTGGCTGGTCCCGGGAGAGGGGCCACTGTAAGCATACAACACCCCTGGTAGGACAGGGGTTTCTGGGGACTAGGCAACCCCCCCTGGGTGCGCCCCTGTTGCTGATATGATGGTATGTTTGGAGGGCATCCCCACTGGCGCCTTTGCAACTAGATTGTTCAGGACGGCCTTTGCTATGGCTTTCTTTGGTACTTTCTGTGTGGGCTGACTGATTGCTTCTTCTAGATCAGGGGTGTCAAACTCAAATTCATCGGGGGCCGCATCAGCAGTTTGGTCCCCATCAAAGGGCCGGTTGTATCTGTAGGTCTATGTGTCCACTCTTTATTATCATAAATTAATGTCACTGCATTCAATTATTACTGTTTTTTGTAATAATGTAAGTAATAACTAGCTCTGAAAGCAGAAACATAGTCAGAATAATGACAAGTAGATATTCAAATGTACAATTATTGTACAATGTATTGAAAAATGTTTTTTGGTAACAAACATTAATTTTTTTTTAAACATACAAATATTGCCAAACACTGTTTATTAAACATATAGAAAACACAAGGCATTATCTTTTTTTTTAACTTTTCTGACTAGATGGCTGACATCGTTTTCCTAAGGTCAGTCCATCGATGTCTGGCGTTAGGTCTTGTGCTGTAGCAATCCGCAAAACAGCATGGAGGTTATCATCAGTGATGCGTGATGCGTGATCTGAGCTTGGTCTTGTTCAGATTCATGACTGAAAACATCTGTTCACATAGATAAGTGCTCCCAAACATGGACAGAACACGTGCAGCTTGAAGTCGGAGCTGTGGCATCAAAGCAGGGGTTTCAGGCTGCTGTTGGACTGAAGTTCTATTAATTCCATTTGAAGGTGATGTGGTGCACTGTCAACATCGATGTTGAAGGGATTGGCAAAGCTGGTAAAGGTTAAGTTTTGTTCTTTAAAATCAGAAAAGCGTTGATTGAATTCATCAATCAGCCGATTCACTTTGGTACCCAATCGAGCACATGAAAAAGTACCTGGGAATGAGGTTGAAATGCTCTGGCAGATAGGAAAGTGGGCAAGACTGTCTTTTTTCAAGCTGTGACTTCCATAGGCGCAGTTTATCCTGGAAAGCTGTTATTGCGTCATACATTGAGGTTATGACTTGTTTGCGGCCTTGCAGCCTCAGATTCAGTTGGGCGAGATGCTCTGTTATGTCACACAACATGGCAAAATTGCACAGCCAGTTTGGATCTGACAGTTCTGACAAGGGCTTCCCTTTACTTTGCATAAAAAGATTAATGTCTTCCAAAAGCTCAAAAAATCTCTTGAGAACGGTGCTCCTACTCAGCCACCTTACTTCTGTATGGTATGGCACATCTGTATGTTCCATGCTCACCTCCTTCAAAAATTGTTGGAACTGACGATGATTCAGACCCCGTGCACGCAGAAAATTCACTGTTTTCGTGACTGTGGACATTATGTTATCCAGTTGCAGAACCTTGCCACACAGAGCTTCTTGGTGGATAATGCAGTGATAAGTTATCAGCGGCGTGTGGCAATTACTTTTTTCCATTTTCTCTTTTAACAGTCCAACCAAGCCATTTCTCACTCCACACATTGCTGGAGCGCCATCAGTAGTAAGTCCCACCAACTTTTCCCAAGGTAATTTCATTTTATTTACGGATTCCTCCACTGCATTGAAGTTGTCCCTCCCAGTTGTTGTCCCATACATGGCGACCACATCCAAGAGCTCCTCACTTTCAGACAAGTCTTCCTTCACACCTCTTACAAAAATAGCTAGATGAGCTGTATCAGTATTGTCAGTGCTTTCATCAACAGCTAATGAAAATGCCACATAACTGCATGTCTCTTCAGCCAACTTTGTTTTAAGATTACAGGCTAGGTCCCTGACTCTGTCTGTGATGGTGTTTCTTGACAAGCTGACATTGTTAAAAGCCTGTCTCTGCTCAGGGCACACCTGTTCACATACCTTCAGCATACACTTCTTTACAAATGCACCTTCTGAAAAGCACTTTGAAGCTCGCGCAATTTCTTCAGCCACAAGATAGCTGGCTTTCACTGCTGCATCATTTTTTGCTGTCATTTTTGAAAAAATATTCCATTGAGAATGCAGGCTACCTTTTAATTCTTGGACCTTTTGTTGCTTTTCCTGGTGGCTAAAGTTAGCAAATTTGGCTCCATGTTTGGTCTCAAAGTGCCGGCGTAAATTGTATTCCTTCATCACTGCCACTGCCTCATAGCAAATAAGACATACCGGCTTGTCTCCATTAATCACAAACATGTATTCACTTTCCCATCTCTCCTGAAATTGCCTTCCCTCTGCATAAACTTTTCTTTTCTTGGACATTTTTGGGGTATTTGATTGTAGTTTATGGTCCCTATACCACTGTAAAGTGACATGGAAGTGGTCAGTATATCCAAAGTTTACCGCTCCACCTGCCTTATATGTGCCCAGCCAACTGCCCCCTTTTAAAGTGCCCAGCCATGTGCCCCCTTTTATAGTGCCCATGCCCAGCCATCTGCCCCCTTTTATAGTGCCCAGCCATGTGCCCCCTTTTATAGTGCCCAGCCATCTGCCCCCTCCATTTACTTTACTTACCTTTTACTTCTTTCTTTCTTTTACTTCTTTACTTCTTTCTTCTTCAGTCTGGCTCCTCTCCGCGGCGTCCGCACGCTCCTCTGATCCCTGGAGATGTCGGACGGACGTCACGTGATGACGTTACGTCCAACACCCAGGGAGCAGTGCGGGGCAGGAAGAAGTCGGGCCAGATCCTGGAAGGTAAGTAAAAAAATTTTTTTTTGTTAACTTGAGTCATTTTTTAAATGAATTTACTCCGTGCAGGCACGGAGTAAATTCATTGAAAAAAAAAAAAGGGGAGGCTGCAAGGCTGGCAGCAGCTCCGCGGGCCATCAGACGAGGTCTGGCGGGCCGGATTTGGCCCACGGGCCTTGTGTTTGACACCCCTGTTCTAGATGTTTGGTTATGTTTATGCTACTTTATAATAATATGGTTTTGCATGGGTTTACTATTAGTTGTAAGGTTCACAGGTTTAAGACAGACCAGTTGGGTAGGGGGCAATGGGTCAGGTTGGGGCATACACTAATTCTGTTATTGGTCCTGTTGCACTATCATATGTTTACTAGAAATCCCACAGGGGGTCATATGTGGTGCATGGCAATGCTTCCCTGCTTTCAAACTTCCAATTTGGGACAGTTTTGAAAGTTCTGTTAAAGATGAGTTTGAATCCTTTGGATTTCTGTATCCACAATTTTCCCATCGGGGCTGCAGAGGCGGGATACTCGGTGGACGCTATAAACAAAATTAGGGGGTGGCGCTCCAAATCTTATAGATAGTAGGTCTGGCATCATAAATGATTTTGCCGTTTTACTGCTCCCTGCTAGTAGTTAATCCAGGTTTGTTTGCACGCCTTGTTGAGTTGGTTCATGAAAAGATTTGCTTAATTGCATATGCATCGGGCCCCTCATGTATTTTTTATTGTTTCAGCCTTCATTTTCATCTGTTCCTCCCCCTATCCCCACCTTCCCTTTTCCCCCTCCTCTCCTGTTTCCTCGGCTAGGCTGTCTGGTTTAAAATGCTTGTGGCTGATCTTGTTTTTTCCTGAAAGGGTTGTATTTTACTCTGGGTATTCAATTTGTGTCTGTACTCACTCTGATATTCCCTCTCAGGCCTAGGTGGTGGGGCACTCTTTCTCTTACTAAGCCTACCATCACCATTTAGCACACACTTCTTATGCTCTTCCTAGAAGTATGAGGTACACTTGTTTGTTATTAGAGGTATGAATTGGCACAAGCTGGAGGCATATTTAAATTGCTTGGTCTCTGGGCTGGGACTCCCAGATACTTTGATTGTCCACTTAGGTGGTGATGACCCGGGCAAACTGAAGTCTATCATCCTCATGCTACACATAAAGGAGGTGCTCCTGGGATTTATGTGCTGCAGGCTTATTGTTTATATCTTTTGGTCTGACATAATTCCCAGGAGACATTGAAGGCAGTGTATAAGAACATTAATTAGTGTATTAGTGTATCTTTTTGATGTGGGAGGGGGGCTATGTTATTAGATGCCCTATGTTACATAGCACTTTATTAAATTTTTATAGATCCAATGGGGTTCATCTTTCTGAGAAGGGACAAGGCGTGTTTATTCAGAAAATGTTCAGGGTTCTGGTTGAGCTGTTGAAGGTCTAGTCGGATGTGGGATGCAGTTCATGGGACAAACCTTGCTTTGGCATTACAGAGCCACGGTCAGCAACCAATACATTGGTGTTGCAGGTTTGAAAGGAGTTGGTCCACGAAATGCTATCACCTTAATTAAAACTGCTGTATGTGCTGATCTTGCCTTTTCAGGGAGATCCGGGGCTTGTCTCTACAGGGGGTATTGACTAAGCCAAAGGATGGGGTGGAGGGGCTCCGTGCTCCAGGAGGCATAGGTGTGCCCTCCTTAATTGGTTGTGTTAGTTGTTTTAAGCTGACCAGCACTCAGTTTTTTTCTTGCCAATAACTTTTCCTGTTGCAATCAATTATTAAAGCTGTGACCTCTGTTTTTCTCCAAATTAAAATGTTTGTCTGTCATTATTTATTACCATGTTCTTAATATTGTTTACACATGTAATGGTGTTTTTGTGGTTTTAAGGTAAAAACATCAACTCTTAGGGATTTTAGTGTCATTTGCGTTTGGATATGAATTGCATTCACTGGCATAAGGACCATTTCTAAGCTTGCACAGAGCTAATTCACGCAAAATATGGTGCACAAATCATCACCATCACCATTTATTTATATAGCGCCACTGATTCCGCAGCGCTGTACAGAGAACTCACTCACACCAGTCCCTACCCCATTGGAGCTTACAGTCTAAATTCCCTAACACACACACACACAGAGACTAGGGTCAATTTTGATAGCAGCCAATTAACCTACTAGTATGTTTTTAGAGTGTGGGAGGAAACCGGAGCACCCAGAGGAAACCCACACAAACACAGGGAGAACATACAAACCACACAGATAAGGCCATGGTCAGGAATTGAACTCAAGACCCCAGCGCTGTGAGGTAGAAGTGCTAACCACTTAGCCACCGTGCTGCCCAATGGACATACAACCAAGCAAGAATGAGGCCCATTATATATATTTGGCTAGCATTTTACAACTGCATCTACGCTTACTCACAATAGCCAATAAAACTTGGAGAAACCAAGTGGTGACAACTAAGGAACCAAGTGAGCTGAGAACAACTGAACTGCAAACACTTTCTTTGCACCTTGGAGATCACACAGTTTAAGATCAGGATTTGTCTAGTATATTGTTCATTTACCTTCACTTAACTTCAGAGAACCCTTTAGCCATACATCACCACAAAAAAACAACCTTCTTCTGAGTAATGCCTGTTACAGCGATCTGTAGAGATACTAAACATTCTGCAAAAGAACTTGACAGTGTTCAGGTCTTGTCTTATACTACGATATACATTTTGTACCTTCATATTGCATTTTGACAGAAAAACACATTTATAGTAGCACTCTGATCAATGTAAAAAAAACTTCACACACACAAAGTGACACATGTATTTAAAACTGACCTAATGTCCCCTCATTCTAATGATCAATTAAAGTAATAAAAGAGTGTAAAGCAAGCATTATTTTAGGGGATATATGTAAATGTTGAAGTCAATGTGGTCTTCACACTTTTGCACAGTGCGCCCTTTCAGATTTTTCTACCTCTCCACACTTCTAGTTTGCCGCGGTGAGCACCTTCTTCTGCTCTGGGTGGAACATATAGTAGCTTTGGTGCAAAACCAAGGCATTTTGCAATTCACATCAAGTGCACTTCATCAATGAGGCCTAATATGTTTGAAACCTTTTCCTGATTTTTGATTGCTACTACTTTTTCATGGTCTTGAGACTCACATAAAGTTCAATCACACTAACTTCTATCTACAACAAGACAGTTGTTGTCTGCGCTTGTATTTAACACTACATATCTAGCTAAATGAAAACATGAGGTATTAGTTCATATTTTGAGAAAAACTTTTAAGCCTGCATCCCAGCATTTGCAGTTCCTAAAATTACCTATATGCTTTTAAATATCATTAAAATTAAAATGCAAGGGTTGGCTTTGTAAGCCACACCCAAAAAGGCCATAGATAAGCCTGATAGACAGCTACCAATACAACATAAAGTAATATTCTGAAACACAACCAAAGAAAAAATTAGCCTGTGCCTGGTAAATCCCATTTTATACATGATACCAGATACATGGTATTATAGTGCCATACATCTAGTACCATGCATAAAATGAGATTTACTGAGCGCAGGCTTATTTCTACACTATCTATTCTACGATTGATCCTTACTAGTCCCATGTTACCATATACAACAGTACTACCAATTCACTACCAATCTCACTACCTCTCCTCCGATCTCCCCTCGATCAATCTCGGTGACTTTAATATCCCCATCGACAACCCCACCTACCCTGCTTCCAGCAAACTGCTCACCCTCTCTTCCTCCCTTGGTCTCACCCAATGGACCTCCTCCTCTACCCACTGCCTTGGTCACTCCCTTGATCTTGTCTTCTCCTACCTATGTAATCTCTCCGACTTCTCCATCTCTCCCTTTCCTCTATCCGACCACCATCTTCTCTCCTTCTCTCTCTCCTCTTCTCCTGCTCCCCTCCCCCTGCCCAAACCTACTCTGTCCATACGCAACCTCGATGCTCTTGACCCTGCCTCTCTGTCCTCCTCTCTCGATACCCTCCTTTCTCCCCTTTCCTCCCAGGCCTGCCCCAACCAGGCGGTCTCCCTCTACAATCACACCCTCACCTCCGCTCTGGACGCGGTCGCCCCTGCCCACTCCGTCTACCCTCGCTGCTCCAAACCCCAACCCTGGCACTCCAAATTTACCCGCTTCCTCCAAAAATGCTCCCGTTCCGCCGAACGTCACTGGAGAAAATCCCGCTCCCTGGCTGACTTCCTCCACTTTAAATTCATCCTTTCATCCTACAGCTCTGCCCTCTCACTCGCTAAACAATCTTTCTTTAAATCCCTCATCTCTTCCCAGTCCTCTAACCCCCGCCGCCTCTTTGCCACCTTCACCACTCTCTTGGCCCCCTCCCCTCCCCCCACCCCCTCCTCCCTGACTGCCTCTGATTTCGCCTCCTTCTTCTCCTCTAAAATCGAGGCCATCCGACTTGAAATCTCCTCCTCCACTCTCTCTTCCACCCCTCCCACTCTTCTGTCCTCCCCCCCAACCACCTTCCCCTCCACTCCTTCCGTCCCACCACCGGCGAGGAAGTCCACTCTCTCATTTTATCCTCCCCCCCCACTACCTGCCCCCTGGATCCCATCCCCTCCCACCTTCTTCGCTCCCTTTCCCCCACCACCTGCTCCCACCTCGCTCACCTCTTTAATCTCTCCCTCTCCACTGGCATCTTCCCCTCCTCCTTCAAACATGCTCTCGTATCCCCCATTCTTAAGAAACCTAATCTCGACCCCACTTCTCTCTCGAACTATCGCCCCATATCTCTTCTCCCTTTTGCCTCCAAAATTCTCGAGAGGCTCGTCTGCAGCCGTCTCACCTCCTACTTTTCTGAATACTCCCTCCTTGATCCTCTCCAGTCTGGTTTCCGCCCCCTCCACTCCACTGAAACTGCCCTGGCTAAAGTCACCAATGACCTCCTCTCTGCAAAAGCCAGGGGCCACTTCTCCCTTCTCATCCTCCTTGACCTCTCTGCAGCCTTTGACACCGTTGACCACCCCCTCCTCCTTCACACCCTCCAGTCTTTCGGTCTCTCCGGCCCAGTCCTGTCCTGGTTCACCTCTTACCTTACTCACCGTTCCTTCTCTGTCACCACCTCTGGGTCTCTCTCCCCCCCATCCACCCTTCCAGTCGGGGTCCCTCAGGGCTCTGTTCTGGGACCCTTACTCTTCTCTCTATACACCTCCTCCCTGGGTGAACTCATCAGCTCCTTCGGCTTCAGCTACCACCTTTATGCTGACGACACTCAACTATACCTCTCCTCTCCTGATCTCTCTCCCTCCCTCCTCTCTAGGGTGTCCGCCTGCCTCTCTGCCATCTCCTCCTGGATGTCCTCTCGATTCCTCAAACTTAACCTTGCCAAAACTGAGCTCATAGTTTTTCCTCCCTCTCATACCCCATCCCCTTCTGACCTCTCCATCACTGTCGACAACACCTCTATCTCCCCTGTCCCCCAACTTCGCTGCCTTGGTGTCATCCTCGACTCCTCTCTCTCCTTTGGCCCCCACATCCTCTCTCTTGCTAAATCCTGCCGCTTCCAGCTGCGCAACATCGCTCGCATCCGGCCCTTCCTCTCCCAAGATGCCACCAAATGCCTTATCCACTCTCTGATCATCTCCCGCCTGGACTACTGCAACCTCCTCCTCACTGGCCTCCCCCACTCTCATCTCGATCCCCTTCGATCCGTCCTTAACGCTGCAGCTAGGCTTATTTTCCTCTCTCGCCGCTCCTCTTTTGTCTCCCCCCTCTACCTAGCCCTTCACTGGCTCCCATTCCCCTTCAGAATCCTCTTTAAGCTCCTCACACTCACCTACAAGGCCCTCGCCAACTCCACTGCGCCCTACATCTCCACCCTCCTCTCTATTCATGCTCCATCCCGCCCTCTCCGTTCTGCCTCTGACCGTCGCCTCTCTTCCCCCCTTATAACCTCCTCCCACGCGCGTATCCAAAACTTCGCCCGCGCTGCCCCCCTCCACTGGAACAAGCTCCCTCCCTCCATCAGAACTTCCCCTAATCTGTCCAGCTTCAAACGGGCCCTAAAAACCCACCTTTTTCTTAAAGCCTTTCTGTCTCCCACTTAACTTCCTACCTTATCTTCTGCCTCTGTCCCCCTACTCTCCCTCTCTCCCCTGCGTCTCTCTGTCTGTCCACCCCTCCCCTTAGATTGTACGCTCCTCTGAGCAGGGCCATCTCTCCTCCTGTTTCCACCACTTCTAACTCTGCTCTCCAGCTACTTAGCCCTCCTCCTCGAGGGTCCTCCACCCCACGTCCACTCTCGCTCCCTCCTCCCCCCTGGGGGTCTCCCTGTCTTCCGCGCCCTCCTTCTTGGGCCCCGTCATTTGCGGATCCTCCCTCCCCCTTCCCCGCCCTCTCTAGCTGTGCATTGAGCGTACTGAGTTGCTGTGTTTACTGTACTGTGCTGTCTCCCATTGTATTGTGATTTTGTTTGTCTCTGTACGGCGCTGCGGATGCCTTGTGGCGCCTTATAAATAAATATTAATAATAATAATAATAATAATAATACCAATTAATTTTTCAGTAACAATTAAACCAAGTCTACTGTAGTTAAAGAAGCCAAATATGTATCCTAATTCTAACAATCACACTCCTAATAAAACCTGTAATATTTTTTTGCCATTTTTAAATCCCTTTCTCACAAACTGGAAGTTAAAGGATCATCATAAAACAACATATTTTCCTTCTTCTGTAACAAATACAAGCAGCTGTATATGTCACATTTTGTTACTGGAAAAGCAGAGCAGAAGGTACTGAAGCAGGACAGGTATAAGGAGCCAGATGACATTTAAATCATAATCGTATTTCTACTCTCTTAGAATTACAAATTGAAAAATAAAAATATGAATTTCTCAATGACCCAGAGCTATATAACTCAATGGTCTACTGACTTCCTGTGTTAATAATAGTCAATATTGAGATGAATAAGCTAAGGCTAAAGAAAATTTAAACAGAGGTATACTACATATTAGAATTTGTACAGAATCTAACAAAATATATCATATAATAGATATCATATTAAAGTAGCCTAAATTTCTAAACGTTCATTTCCATACTGCAAAAGACAAAAACCGTGCAGCAAATGCTCTTTTGTGATGTCACAAGCCTACTTTTTCACATTTGCGCTTGGTCCTATGGATATGGCAATATTCACCACCACATTACACAGTGCTGTACACATGATAGGTATCATTCACACTAGACCCTGACCCCAGTGGTGCTTTCAGAAACACACACATACAAACACCAGGGTCCATTTTAGTAAGCAACCAAGGAACCTATCCGTATGTTTTTGGAGTGGCGGAGAAAACTGGAGCACATGGAGCGAACCCACACAAGCACAGGGAGAATATATAAACACGACACAGATAGGTTGCCGAAATGGAATCAAACTCATGACCACAGCGCTGTGATGCAGTAATGCTAACCACTGTGCCACAGTGCTACCCCTACTATATTTATTAAGACCGACATGAATTTACTGCAATAGATATAAGTGGATACACAAGGTGGGAAAGGGATACACATTTCCATGATTACACAGATTATCATCTACAAATAAACAGACAAAAAATCACTTCAAGGGTGCCAACATAACAAGGTAAGAAAGGTCACTTCAGCCACCCTAAATGACTAGTCAGATAATTTCACCAGCTCAATGTTCTTTTTTTAAAAAAACAAATACATTTTTAATCACTTGAACTTCCATGCAATCTATCATTTGAATAAAAGCTTTCAAAAAGCTGCATTGCAGGATATGATTGATATGTATGTGTAGCATTAAAATCTGACTTAAATCCTCAAATTATAGCTGGATGTGTCACATTTAAATCTACATTATGTGCTTTAACTAGTACAATTCAAAGAACAAAAATATATTTTTTAGAGCAAAAAGGCTAGTTGCAAGAAAAATTGAAGTTTATAATGATCAAGTACATCAGGTCATACTGTATTTCAATTGTAACACAGTGTGTTGTAGAGAGTTCCTAGAAAGTTCAGAATTTATTAGAGATGTGAACAGACCTTGTGTTTTAGTTTTGGTTTGGTTTTAAAACCATCCTTGTGCTTTGGCTTTGGTTTTGGATCTGGATTTAAAAAAAAATTGTCCAAAATAGGCAAAATCATGTGATTTTGCACTGTGTTTGTTTCTAAATTACTATTTAGCCTATTAACAATCATTTACAGTAGTTAACAGTCTACTTTCTAATGATCTCTTCACAACTGCCACCCCAAAACTGAAATGGTTTGAGAAAATCGTTGAAGCATATAAAGTATGGAATTCCACCTCATTACTACCTCTTGCTGGGTGTGATACACATGTTATTAATATTATTATTATTACCATTTATTTATATTTCTGCAGCACTGTACAGAGAACTCACTCACATCAGTCCCTGCCCCACTGGGGCTTACAGTCTTAATTTCCTAACACACACACACAGACAGACAAACACGCAGACTAGGGTCAATTTGAAAGCAGCCAATTAACCTGCCAGTATGTTTTTGGAGTGTGGGAGCAAACGGGAGCACCTGGAGGAAACCCACGCAATACACTAGGAGAACATACAAACTTCTCACAGATAAGGCCATAGTTGGGAATTGAACTCATGACCCCAGTGCTGTAAGGCAGAAGTGCTAGCCACTTAGCCCTAGTATATTATAGACAGGGTTGGAAAATCGATCAACAATTGAAATGTAAACAGTATTATTATGTTGATAATTCAAATGTTAATTAATGAAGCCAGTGAAACAGAGAGTAGTTTACCTTTGTATTACTTTGAAGATTATTGTGGATCTGTGTCTACATTGCAAGGTAACAATCCCTCCTTTACCTATCTCATTTGGCATTCATATGTTGTGGAAGCAATTACAAATAACTCCAACTTCAAGGAGCTTTACTCCTCTTGTCAATCATGGGTCAGTCTGTATATCATCCCTGTACTGGCTGTCAGTAGTAAAACTTTTTCAGCCTTTCAGAGTAAAAAAGTTAATGTGAGAAGAAAGTGTAATAAAGGGCGCTCCAAATCCAAATTTTTGACAATCTAGAAGAAAACATCAGCTGTTGATGTAAGTATTAAAGTAAAATATTACTGATGAATGTGATGATTTGTCTAAAGAAATGAAAATAGCTAACATTACATACATCACATAAAGTGGCAAGAAAAGGCTCACACCATGCTCACTTTTTGCTAGTAACGGTGCTGTTACATGTACTACAATCCTCATTGCTCATCTTCTGTAACTGGGCAGAGTATAAGAATGCCCATGAATTTGTCATTTGACATTTCAGATTCTGACGCTGTAATTATAGGGCAGCCTCCTTCCAAAAGTTCTCAACCATTTGGAAAAGTGAGGATGAGTATTAATGATGATGATTGAGACATAAAAATTAAAGATGCTACTTTAAAACTTGCTAAAGTGCAACAGGATGAGGGGGATAATTGTGGATCTTAAAATGATGATGAATGCATTGTACTTGAACAAGATAGTGAGGATGATGATGATGATGTCCATGATAAGTTCATTGTTATGCTTGGGCAAAAGACCAAAAAATCCTACCTTCGTCATCATTATCATTTATTTATATAGCGCTAGTAAATTCCATAGCACTTCACTATTGGGACATACACAGTAATAAACCAATACTGGGTAATACAGAGAGACAGAGAGGTAAGAAGGAGTTGCACGCAAGCCTAAAATCTCCCTGTTCCGTTACTTGCAGTAGTTTATCAAGAAGAGTAAGTTTAATTTTATACAACAATTTATACAACAATTGTCTGTGACGCAAGCATTTACAAGTATGACAGCCAGCATCCTGTTGCACAGCGGATCTCTTAAGCCATGACAACTATTTTATCATTGGATATGTGTCCATTTTCCTGTCATCAATGCATCAAGTTTTAGCAGATTAGTTGAGATTATGTGTCCACGCTACCAAATTCCATCTTGATTTCATTTTCCTGAATAGAAATTCCTCAGCTGTATCGGGGGATTAAACAAAAAGTCATTTGGTTCCTAGAAAATTAAATTGTTCCAACTATCCACTTAATTATGGATATGTGGACAAGCGGTACTGGTCAAACTAATGACTGCATAACCATGACAACCCAAGGGTAGGTTTATTGCCTTCAGTAGCAGCATTGCATGTAGCTTCGTCCTCCTCCTTATGCGTTCAACATAGAGCTAGCACACAATGTCAGGTCACTCACAGGACCCTGTTTTTTTGCTCTCTAAATATTTCAGATGAAACAGATACTGCCCCTTACATATTTGCTTTTAGTGAAACACTTGGGATTTTAAAATGAAAACATAAAATTATATAAATATACATATATATATATATATATATATATATATATATATATATATATATATATATGCATATATATATATATATATATATATATATATGTATATATGCATATATATATATATATATATATATATATATATATATATATATATATATATATATATATAGGATGGGGGGGGTGCTCGAAGTCATACAGCAAGCTGTTTTTTCTTCACTGAATAGAAGTCTATAAAATATATACTATAATCTTCTATTACAACAACCAGTAGTCACTGGTTGTCTACTCTTCACTCTCATACCAATTGATCAACACACAATTCGAGCAATGCGATGTCTAAATAAACTAGAGATGCTCACTGACCCCGTGTTTTGGCTTTGGTTTTGGATCTGAATTACCGTCGTGTTTTGGTTTTGGTTTTGCCAAACTGCACTTGCGTGTTTTGGTTTTGGTTTTGTTTGGTTTTGTTTTGCAATTTTGTTTAAAAATCAATGTTTTTGGGCATACAATAACCGAATTTAGTGCTCCACCTGTTTCTTGGATAAGTACTGTAATTGTAAAGCTAATAAATTTTGAAAAAAACAGTTTAATTCCTGGTAGCTTACCCAGTGAAAATGCAAAGAGAATCTCTCCATGTAGCATGCTTATCCCAGTTAGTATGGTAGATGCAAACTTCCACCTCTGCTGCTGACTCTTACTGATGGACAGTGTAAGAGCTGCAGGCCAGATAATACTGCAGAAATCTCGGTCATACACTTTACCGGCCATAACTGGTATTATAAGCTCCTAGAAATATTGCAATTAAGAGGGGAATGGACTCTCTCCAGTAGGACAAGAGCAGCAAGACCAAGGGTATCCCTCCCTTTAAAAGTCAATTTTAACAGATATAGGTAATGCACTCAATTGTCCCAATGTGAATATGAGTGAATATGATAATGTAATTATATTCCTACCAATACAGGGGCATACAGGTGTAAAAAAAACAATAGTTTATTCCACAAGACAAATAAATACAAACATACAAAATGGATGAAAACCCTCTAAAATACGCAAACATGTCACATAAAATAATAACAAAATAATATAAAAAACACCATAATAAAAAAACAAAATAAAAGCACTGCACTAGAAACCACAGGAAATAAATAGGGATAATTAAACAAAATTGACAATATAAAACCAAGAAATAAGCACAGGGATGATCAAATGAAATCCCGAGATCCAATGTCCTATAAGTGTTAATAAGTAGAAAGTGGAACAATATAACAATACCTCTGATGAAATGGCCAGAGTGCCGAGAAACGCGTTAGGTGTTTATTTCCAATTGGTGTTCTTACAGCGGAGGAACTATTACACCCCGGGGTTGTAGAGCCTGTTCAGGACTGTAGAATCATTATTTTCTTTCATCACTGTCCGGAGAACGATCCATGTGGAGGTTTGATCATCAGCCTGAGATTAAACGATAAGTACCTTATGTTCAAGGACTTTTGTTTCTCCTCTCACAGAGAGGGTGTTTTTAATGCCTAAGGAGGATTTGTGCACTAAGGTGTGCCCGTATGAACAGTCCGATTAATTATATGTGATTTCTCACTAAACGAACGGATTCCTAAAATCTACGTGACCTCAGGATTTGTTGCACTTTACACTCAGGTGCCTTAATGGATTGATTTTTCCGGATTAAGCTTGAATTTTTGCTTACTATGTGTGTATATTGAGCGGTATTTATAGGCTTCAACCTCCCAATATACCATTGTTTACCTGCTGAGAACCACTCCAGTTTATTCTTAATATGCTTTGATTATATAGAGTTGTGCACTCATATTTTCAATATGCTATGAATTTCCAGAAGATGTATTGGTTGTTATGCTAATTTTGATATATTGAATATCTACTAATGCTCCATTGAATATGTATAGAATGTTATAACAATTTGTGAACATTTTTAATCATATTTGATTTTATATATTAAATTACAAATCACTATATAATAACTATTGGTTTTTCAGTATTTGCGCTCTCATCTCTAGTTGTGTTTCAATATAACAATAGACCACAGTTAAATAAAACAATCCTAATGTCCTCAAATGTCTATGAACAAATGAAAAAACGATGGTGTACAACCAGTGATCATTCAACTGACAGTAATGTCTCTGGTGATATAGATCCTTTCTATTATGAACTTCTGGCTGAGTTGCCCCTTTGACTTGCATCAAAACTCCCAGACAAAACTCCTTTAGCTCCCATACTCCCAGGGGTATATGTATTAACCTCCGGTTTCTTCAACTCCAGCGAGTTCGGCGTCTTCGGCACTTAAATTTAAAGCGCACTGCCTTTTATTTGAAGTTTCTCTTTACAAGGCAGCGCCGCTTTAAATTTAAGCGCCGAAGATGCCGAACTCGCGGGAGTTGAAAAAACCGGAGGTTAATACATTTACCCCCCAATGTAAAATCTCCAGCCAAGTTGTAGAGAATATAGTTTTCTCTGATGCAGGACGTCCTATTGAAGATGCAGGAATGCAATCTATAAACACGATGGAGCTGGTAGGAGATATAACTCCAACAACAAACTAAGAGGATCCACAAACACCCAAATTTTCCCTTGCAGGGCTCTTTTTACTAGTCTAGAATTCCCATGAGAAAACCACACCCTGCAAGGTTTTTGAGGTCATCTGTATTGGAATTGACTGTCCTAGAGGCTGGATATGGGTGGAGAGGCTGGTTAGCCCCATGTGGAGTTTTCCCCTGCTGGGATGGTGCTTAGATGTCTAGTAGAGTCTAGGGGATAGCAATAGTTGCTCAAACCACTTGATGAAGAACTTAATGCCAGTTGATTAAGATCAACTCCCTGTTTTTTTTATTATTATTATTAATTTTTATTTATAGGGCGCCACAAAGTATCCGTAGAGCCGTACAAGGACAAACAATGGCACAGTACAAGGTGAAACAGCACAGTACAAGTAACAGTAAGCACTATAACTCTGGGGGCTCAGGCACAGCATGAAAGAGAGGGAGGGAGGGGAAAAGTGAGTACAGGCAGGTAACTATGGCCCAAGAGGGTGGGCACATATGACAGGTTGAGAGTCACTCAGGGGAGCGGAGAGAAGCGAGAGGAGACAGAGGGCAGAGGGACTGAGAGGAGGTGAGCTGAGTAGCTGGAGAGCGCAGTTAAAAGTGATGGAAACAGAAGGTAGGAGAGCCCTGCTCAAAGGAGCGAACAATCTAAAGGGAGGGGAAGACAGACAGACACATGGATGAGACGGAGAGATGGGAGGAAGGGGGAGAAGGGAAGAAGGGATGAGAAAGAGAGGTAGCCGACCGGTGGGAGTTTAGGCATGAGACTGGAAGGCTTTAAGGAAAAGGTGGGTTTTATAATGTTCGTTTGAAAGAGGACAGATTAGGGGAAGTTCTGATGGAGCGGGGGAGCTTGTTCCAATGGAGGGGAGCGGCGCGGGAGAAGTCTTGGATACGTGCGTGAGAGGAGGTAATCAGAGGGGAAGAGAAGCGACGATCGTTGGACGATCGCAGTGAGCGGGAGGGAGTGTGAATAGAGATAAGGTTAGAGATGTAGGGAGCAGTGGAGTTGGCGAGGGCCTTGTAAGTCAGAGTGAGAAGCTTGAAAAGGATTCTGTAGGGGAAGGGGAGCCAGTTTTAACCTCTTCTATGCTTTCATGACTTGGAAGGGGCACTAGAGGCTACCAATGTCCTATATTCAGAGTGGGAGGAAAAAGCTTGCAATAAATAGTGATCTCAGAAGATTGTATTTCAAAAAGGACATGTGCAGACTACCTGACTACATTTAAGAAACCGGTGGATAAGTCCACTGTCTCCTAACCGAAACCACACAGATAAAATCAAGTCCATTCAAGACAGTCTGTAGCTATAAGCAAAGTTTTTACCAGTCTGACTAGTTTATCCAAACAATTTAAACGAGCAGACAAAATCTTAGATTACAAAGTGACGGATGGAGTGGGACGGTGCTTGTCAGATCCATCCTGTCACAACTGAATATAAACATTAGTGATATCTTAGAACACTAAGTGTAATCCTATGTAGATATTTTTCTGATTGCAGAAAAGAATATGTGATACAAATAATGTGTTTGGATCCTAGAGACTTAAACAAAGCTGTTAGTATGTCTCATTTTCCTATTTCTGTCCTGGAGGATATTCAAAGTAAAACCTTAGGCAAAATGAAAATGTTATCCATCTTTGATGGGGAAAAAATATGACTTCTGGCAAAATAAGATATCTGAAGTTTCTGCATACCAACGCATGTTTAAAAAACAAACCATGGGGAGTATACAAGTTTTGCAAACTTTTTATGAATATCATCTACAAGTAAAATTGTTTAAAAAACACTTTGGTGACTTTTATTTGTGACATGCTCATGACAGGTAGTAAAGCAAAGGGAATGCACTAAAACAGCAAAGCCAGCTACAAAATAACAGATTGATAAAGAAAATGTATTGCTCAAGCAAAATAATAAACTGTTCTCTATGGAAAAATAAAGCCACAGAGGTAGAAAGAAATTGAAAATGTCAATGTAAACACTCTCATCAAATACTGTTTATACTATACTTACACTATATCTTTGTTCTAATTAAATTATATATATATATTATATATATATATATACATATTTATATATTTGGCCTACTGGTACACACAAATCATTTCATCTTATTTTACTGTTTTTGCTTATTTTGTTTGAAAATCGAACTTAATTCAAATGGTACACAGGGAAGTACAAGATAAATATATCAGGAGCAGCATTTCAGTTTAAGTGAAGCTTTACTGCATAAAACATGGGTGGAAAAGTCAGGGGTAAATGCACCAAACTCCGGTTTTGTCATATCATACATTTTCTGCGATTTTGCTGCCCATTTTTAAAATGCCAATTTAAGTAAAGGCAAAACCCGGCGGTATATTAGGATTTATCTGGGAGATATCTGGGGCTTTCACACATCAGGTATGTTTTATATTGCATCCCAGGTTTAATCATCCCTGCACATTAACTATTATGCTGGAAACAAACTGTTATGTAACAGCTAAAATGTTGATAATTTTACATTCCCTCAGGTAAGTACGTCTAATAGCAAACTATGGGGAAGTTGGTTAATAACATTTGGCTCAGCTTGATATTCCCCTTGGATTGAAGGTTAATTCAGTCATATACTCAAGAACCAAGAAAGCTTTAAATTAAGTAATATTGACTGTCTGTTTACCTATCAAAGGAATGCTGGTTTACCTACCAACTCCTTGTTGGAGATCATTATGCAGGATACAGGTTTCCTGCTCATAATTGGTCAATATCATGCTTTGAATTGTCAAAGCGTAAAGTATTGCACGGGCAGGGCGTCTGTGTAGAGGGCATTTAGCAAAGCAACTACAAACCAACAGTACAAAAGCTTGGAAAATATACTAATGATTAAGACAATTCCGCTTAACCAGTAGAAGAAAATGTAAATATCTCTAAGACAGGTAAGAAGGGGATATTTGGAGTGTTAAATCACTGTTATCAAAGCAGACAGACAATATTGCAAGCTAGTGAAAGAGGTATTAATAGCAGAGAAGTCACTGAAGGTTCAAAATCTTTAGCAGAGCAATCAGTGGAGATTCAGAGCAGTTAGCAGAGCAGTAACTGATAATGAATGAGATGCCAACAAAGCAGTTAATATGAACACTAACATGTTGGCTAAGCAATCAATGATACTAGCAAAGCAAACAGTATATACTCTGTAGTTCTACAAGTATAGATGAGTAAAACTCTTCTAGGGGTAAGTGTATTAACTTCCAATTTTTGGCTTTAAAGCCATTGCCGCTTTAAAGTTTCACAGCAATCTCGCCGAATAGCCGCGACTTGCAAAAATTGGAAGTTAATACATTTACCCTCCACAGTTCAATTAGCGGGATGATTTTTGATATTAGACTTATAGTTCTATTTTAGGCAAACTAATTTTCTAACATTTTATTAATTACTCCAAAAGAAACTGCTGTAATTTATAGAAAAAAAAATGTACCCAAGCATAAATTCTAAAGTGTAATGTCTCTATCAATTTTAGGCCCCGACTTGAAATTGGACCCTGGAATTTATGACTGTTTATTTTTTTCAGTTATCCTAAAATGTGGATGCTGAAAGATTCAAGATAACCACAGCAGAACAGAACACCACCATATTTTGAGACAAGTCCAAACTTACACCAACATTACCCCTAAATATCTGTAAATGTAAATATGTAACGGTAGCTTTTCTGAATAGCTGAAACAAATATAAACCACATAGATTTGCTACTGCAAATTACGAAAATTATGTCCCCTACAAAGTATGAGGAGAGAGGAGTATTAAGGTGAACTGGGAATTGAGAACTTGTCAAAGAACAAATTGCCAAAGTTCTGTACCAGACATGATCACGATTCACAACTACTACCATGTACAAAATAAAATATGCTATTGGCTCCATGTTGTGTGTTGACAATGATCAAAAAACTTTAATTGAAAAATGTGGCAGGCATACCAACCCAGTGACTTATAATGACTAATACTTGGACTCAAAAATGAACTATTGTGGATGTGCATTCATTTCCACCCTTCTTGAACATATTACTGTACCATGGACAATTCTAGTGTGGGGCTTTTTTCCTCTGCTGTTACTGGGACAACTGTATCTTGCAATGTAATTGACTCACACTTGTTCCTTTTATGCACTTTATATGATTTTATTACTTTACATTACATTACTGTGTACATTTCTTGTTTGGGACTTTTGTCTCTGTTCTTATTATGACAACCATATATTATATATCCATATTACACATTAATGGATTTGAGTCAGGAATTTGTTCTTAGATATTTCATGGACATTACTTTAACGTGGACATTTGTGTTTTGTGATTTTCCCTTGTGTTACAATAGGAAGAACAGTATAAAGAAATTTTATTCTTTCAACACTGAGGCTTTCTCACCCTGTGCTGAGCCTATTTTGGCACTGTTTGGGTTGGTCACACTCCAACATCAATATCAGTAAATTGTTTATGCAGTATCCACACAAATGATATTTAGTTTTTTTTCAGGAGACTTTGAATTTTCATAAAATAACAATAGTTTGCTAATATACCTCTTGAGATGGCAAAATCTACACACAATGTTCAAAAAGTTTTTTTTATTGCAGGAAAGTGAACTGAAATCACGTTAGTGTATTTATTTCTCAACATCACTGAGAAATAGTTTGTGATTTTGCTTTGGCATCAATCCTCGTTTCCAAAACAGCAAAAGGCATTATTCCACACATAGGTTTTCATAATAAAATCTGCACTTGGAAATGATAACAGTTTTGAATGAAAAGCATAAAATAAGTAGGAATAATATGTGTAGCCCAACAAGGCACACCATTTTGAAAACAGGACAACCTACACATTGGGATTATCCTCATCATTTTTGAGGTTTATATGCAGGACAAGTCAATTTGTTTTCTGTGCAGTATCAGGGCCATCTTAACAACATTATGGGCCCCTGGGCAAAGCAGTGCACCGGGGCCCCTACATATATATATATATCTATAATATAAATGTCTAGTGGCGTGTGTTAGTCTGTCTGTCTGTGTGTGTGTGGAAAATATAAAACCAAGCTGCAGCGCCACCTGCTGGGCGGAGTTATACACTGACCTACTAAATTCTTAGTGTGTGTGGAAAAAACAATTCAGAAAGGGCTGAAATTTGGTATACTAAGATGTTTTTAATTTGTTAGTTTAATTTGTTAATTGTTAAAAGTGTTTATAAAGATTTTAAAAATATATATATATATATTTCTTGAAGGAGAAGTGACAGTTGGGAGTGGTTGGTGGTTGCCGGGGGTGACAGTGGGGAGTGGTTGGTGGTTGAGGCCTGGGCTATGGCCCAAATGCATGACAAGAACCTTTTTAACACCTTAAGTAGCTTGATTTGACTAGAATGCATGAGTATCATGCACGGGTTAACTTGTATATATATATATATATATATATATATATATATATATATATATATACATATATGTATAGAGATATTATTATTATTATTAATTTTTATTTATAGGGCGCCACTAGGTATCCGTAGCGCCGTAGAGGGACAGACAGAAACACGATACAGGGTGAGACAGCACAGTACAGTTAACAGAAAGCACAGTAACTCAGAAGCTCAATGAACAGCTAGATTAGAGGTGAGAGCCCCCAGCAGGGTAGAGACAGGGGCCGGAGGACCTCACGGAGGAGACAAGGAGCTGGAGAGCAGAGTTAAAGTGGTGGAGAACAGAAGGAGAGGAGCGTACAATCTAAGGGGAGGGTAGGACGGACAGAGACACAATGGTAGGAGGAGGGCATGGGGAGAACGGAGACAGAGACGGAGAGGGCGGGAGAGGAGAATGAAAAGGAGGGAAGTAGGAGGGGGACAGGAGAGGGAGGGGGGTAGGGGGAGACTGAGAGGAGGTCAATGGGTGGGGGACTGAAGGGCTTTAAGGAAGAGGTGGGTTTTTAAGGCCCGTTTGAAGCTGGACAAGTTGGGGGAAGTTCTGATGGAGCGGGGGAGCTGGTTCCAGTGGAGGGGGGCAGCGCGGGAGAAGTCTTGAATGCGAGCATGGGAGGAGGTAACCAGGGGGGAAGAGAGGCGGCGGTCGTTAGCCGAACGTAGAGGGCGGGATGGAGCGTGAATGGAGATAAGGTTGGAGATGTAGGGAGCAGTGGAGTTGGAGAGGGCCTTGAAAGTAAGATTGAGGAGCTTGAACACGATTCTGTAGGGGATGGGGAGCCAGTGGAGGGATTGGTAGAGGGGGGAGACAGAAGAGGAGCGGCGAGAAAGGAAAATGAGCCGAGCGGCTGCATTGAGTACGGAGCGAAGGGGAGCGAGATGAGAGCGGGGGAGGCCAGTGAGAAGGAGGTTACAGTAGTCCAAGCGGGAGATAATAAGAGAGTGGACAAGGGCTTTAGTGGCATCTTGGGAGAGGAAGGGCCGAATGCGTGCGATGTTGCGCAGCTGGAAGCGGCAGGATTTGGCGAGAGAGAGAATGCGAGGGACAAAGGAGAGAGAGGAGTCCAGGGTGATGCCGAGGCAGCGGAGTTGAGAAACAGGGGAAATAGAGGCGTTGAGAACAGTGATAGAAAGGTCGGAAGGGGAGGGGGAGTGAGTGGGGGGAAAGAAAATAAGTTCAGTTTTTGTGAGATTGAGTTTGAGGAATCTAGAGGACATCCAGGAGGAGATGGCGGAGAGGAAGGCGGACCCCCTGTAGAGGAGGGAGGGAGAGAGATCGGGAGAGGAAAGGTAGAGTTGGGTGTCATCCGCATAGAGGTGGTACTTGAGACCAAAGGAGCTGATGAGTTCACCGAGGGAAGAGGTGTAAAGGTAGAACAGTAGGGGTCTGAGAACAGAGCCTTGGGGATCCCCTACTGGAAGGGAGGAGAGGGGGAGATAGATCCGGAGGTGGAGACGGAGAAGGTACGGTCAGCAAGGTAAGAGGTGAACCAGGACAGGGCGGAGCTGGAGAGGCCAAAGGATTGAAGGGTGTGGAGCAAGAGCGGGTGGTCAACGGTGTCGAAGGCCGCTGAGAGATCCAAGAGAATGAGAAGGGAGAAGTGGCCCCTAGCTTTGGCAGAAAGGAGATTGTTGGTGACTATGGCCAGGGCAGTTTCGGTGGAGTGGAGGGAGCGGAAGCCAGATTGGAGAGGATCGAGGAGGGAGTGATCAGAGAGGTAGGTGGAGAGGCGGCTGCAGATGAGCCTCTCAAGTATTTTGGAGGCAAAAGGGAGAAGAGAGATGGGGCGATAGTTGGAGAGAGAGGTGGGGTCGAGATGAGGTTTCTTAAGAATGGGGGATACAAGAGCGTGTTTGAAGGAGGAGGGGAAGATGCCGGTGGAGAGGGAGAGGTTGAAGAGGTGGGCGAGGTGGGAGCAGGTGGCGGGGGAAAGGGAGCGAAGGAGGTGGGAGGGGATGGGGTCCAGGGGACAGGAAGACGGAGGAGAGGATGAGATGAGAGAGTGGACTTCTTCTGCCTTAGTGGGGCGGAAGGAGAAGAGGGAGTGGTAGCAAGAGGGAGAGGGAGGGAGGGTGGGGGTGGGCGGGTGAGGGGAGGAGGAGATTTGGAGATGGATGGCCTCGATTTTAGAGGAGAAGAAAGAGGCAAAGTCAGTGGCGGTCAGGAAGGAGGGGAGAGGAGGGGCGGGGGGGAGAGGAGGGTGCTGAAGGTGGCGAAGAGGCAGCGGGGTTGGAGGACTGGGAGGAGATAAGGGATTTAAAGAAAGATTGTTTGGCGAGAGAGAGAGCGGAGCTATAGGAAGAGAGGATGAACTTGAAGTGGAGAAAATCAGCCAGGGAGCGGGATTTTCTCCAGTGTCGTTCAGCTGTACGGGAACATTTTTGGAGGAAGCGGGTGAATTTGGAGTGCCAAGGCTGGGGTTTGGAGCGACGGGGTTTGAAAGAGTGGGCCGGGGCGATGGCGTCAAGAGCAGAGGTGAGGGTGTGGTTGTAGAAGGAGACCACCAGGTTGGGGCAAGCCTGGGAGGAGAGGGGAGAAAGGAGAGTGTCAAGAGTAGAGGACAGAGTAACAGGATCGAGGGTGTTGAGGTTGCGCCTGGAGTGAGTAGGAGTGGGCATGGGGAGGGAAGCGGGAGAGGAGGAGAGAGAGAAAGAGAGAAGGTGGTGGTCGGATAGAGGAAAGGGAGAGATGGAGAAGTCAGAGAGATTACAGAGGTAGGAGAAGACTAGGTCAAGGGAGTGACCAATGCAGTGGGTGGAGGAGGAGGTCCACTGTGTGAGGCCAAGGGAGGAGGAGAGGGTGAGCAGTTTAATGGAGGCAGGGTTGGTGGGGTTGTCGATAGGGAAGTTGAAGTTGCCGAGGATGATGGATGGGAGGCGGCGAAGTTGTCGATGAAGAGGGAGGTGGGACCAGGGGGCGGTAGATGACGGTGACCCGGAGGTGGATGGGGTAGAAGAGACGGATAGAGTGTGCTTCAAAAGAGGAGAAGGAAAGGGAGGGTTCGGGGGGGATGACCCGAAAAGAGCAGGCGGGGGAGAGGAGGAAGCCCACACCACCGCCTGGACGGGCTCCGGGTCTGGCGGAGTGGGTGAAGGAGAGGCCACCATAGGAGAGGGCGGCGGGGGAGGCAGTGTCAGAGTCGGAGAGCCAGGTTTCCGTAATGGCAAGAAGGTTAAAAGAGTTGGACAAGAAGAGGTCATGGATGGCAGTGAGTTTGTTGCGGACGGATCTGGCATTCCACAGGGCACAGGAGAAGGGGAGGGAGGGAAGAGGAGAGATAGGGATGAGGTTGGCAAGGTGGGCAGACTGCTGGGGAGAGCGGGGGCAAGAGGGTGAGGTGTAGCCCCGGGAGAGGATGGGAATGGCGCGTGGACAGGGGGGCATAGTGTGAGGAGGGAGAGATGCAGAGAGGAGCGAGGGAGTGAAACAGTGAACAATGGAGTGAGTAACAGAGAATAATGGAGACAAAAAATGGAGTGAAATTCGGTGGATAGTGGAGACAAAAACAGTCAGTAATGAGGCTAAAAGTGGAAGGGAAAAAGGTGTGGCAAAGAAAACAAGGCAGAAGGGCATAAGGAAAACAGTGGAACAATGGAGTTAATAGCAGTGAATAATGGAGACAAAATAATGAAGTGAATTACAGTGGATAATGGAGACAAAAGTGAAATACAGAGGGTAATGGAGACAGTTGAATTGGATAAATGGATAATGGAGACAAAAGTGGAATTACATTGGATAATGAAGGCAACGGGATAATGGATAGCAAATGGATACTGGAGTGAATTACAATGGATAATGGAGACAAAAGTGAGTTACAGAGGATAATGGAGACAATTAAATTGGATAATAGTATAATGGACACAAAAGAGAATTACAGTGGATAATGAAGGCAAATGGATAATGGAGACATAGCAGTGAGTAATGGAGACAATGAGAAGCAGTAGTTAGCAGGAAAATAAAAGTGGAGGCAATAAGAACAGGCAATAAAACAGGAAAATAAAACCGGAAAATAGGCAATAAAACAGGAAAATAAAACCGGAAAACAGGCAATAAAACAGGAAAATAAAACCAGAAAACAGGCAATGAAACAGGAAAATAAAAGTGGAGGCAATAAAACAGACAATAAATGGCAGTGAGCAAAGGGTGCCTAAGCGTGGCTAGGAGCCAGCCGGAGTGGTAAGATACAGATATAGTTATAGATATAGATATATGGAGATAGAGATAGATAGATAGATGTACTTGCTCAGTGACCCTTGAAGGTTTTTTTGCAGGTTTTTTCTTTTGCAGGATTAGTTATTCTAATTAGGAGCCCTGCCTATGGGGCCCCCTTGCCGTGGGGACCCAGGGCACCTGTCCATCGTGCCCAATGGAAAAGATGGCCCTGTGCAGTACCACTTAAAATCATACACCGTTATTTTCACAACACTTTGCATTTTCAGACATTACCATTGTTTTTTTTGTAACCCAAGTCCAGTAGTTTTTGTAAAGAGATAGAATAGCAGAAACTATTTTGTTGAGACTTAACTCACATCACAAACTGTAAAAATCTCCAGTATTAGTGGTGGCTTTGGAAGCTGAGAAAGCTTTTGACAGAGTAGCAGAGTGATTACTGAAAAGGGTCTCGGTCCCCATAGGTCTTCATGGCAGCTTTATACAGGAGTTGGCAGCCCTCTATTCTAATCCTCTGGTATTGATGCTGGTTAAGGGGTTAACTTCTATCTCCTTCCTGAATGTCAATACCACTAAACATGGATGCTTCTTGTCAATGTTGTCCTTATGATGGAGCCATTTGAGGGTAGAATTAGAGGAAATCAGAGCATTTCAGGCATTTGTGTTGGTCCTAAGCAGTATAACTTGGAACTTTATGTTGTCCATGTGCTGCTTACTCTGTCTCATCACCACATATCCATCCCTAATATTTTCAAAGAAATTCATACACACAGCAGGCTATAACATAAACCCAGATACAACAGAAATTTTGGATCTTAATTTACCTCACAAACACACAGCTTGCTAATATCCAACTCCAACTTTACACCTCAAATGATCACTATTGCTTTGGTTTTGTGATCAAACTTAGCTAGATGGAACATTCACATTATGGTTTGAGAAATGAATTTATTTATTTGCATACTCCTTCTTGAGTTTCAGGCCTTCTTAATATCAATCCTCCCTAGAATATTCAAACACCTGCAATTTTTTTCGACCCAGAGATATTTTGTCAAAAATGAGTACCCAACTTTCAGAAACATTTTACCACCTCCCATATGCACAATGTGTTATATACAACTATTTATTAATCAAGGAGTGAAATTCATGTTGGACATTTCCCCCTTTGCAGAATCACAGGCAAGGTTGCATATTCCCCACCCAGGTTTTTCCTGTTATCTTCAGATCCGACACTTCTACTTCTAAGCCCCAAATGGTATTTCAACTGTCCTTAGTCACTTTGTTATCTTAGAGCACCTGCAAAAATGCTTAAATTCTCTATCACATACCCTTTCAAAGATTCAGATAAAATCGGATTATACAACCTCAAAAAATGAAAAGGGAAAAGGAGCTGGAGCGATTGTAGAACCCCATGAGTGGATCTTGATCAGAATCAGCTTCTATAAACTAACTTTGCTATTGGGTGAAAAATTAGTGACATTGTGTTTTCGATCAGTTTACCCTTTCATACATCTTCCATTTTCAAACTGTCCAAAAAAAATTGCTGTAAACAAGCAATTTTAAAAAACCACAGCTTGATGCATTTCCCCCAAAATTTTATTTATGCTTTTTTTAAAGTTCAGCTTAGCAGTTATATGAGTTGGGTTGAATGAGCCAGAAAATGGGATATTTCTCCCAACACTGGACTTTAAAGCTGACAACAGTAAATTACACTCAGGGACTGCAGACTTCAAAACATGGAAGTTGTTACAATTGTACAGCTAACTGAAAAGGGAGAAATCCTCTTCGCAGTGAACCTGTCCCTCCCTTATGGACACAATCAGGGCAGAAGATCAAATAAATGACAGTATATAGTCCCCAACTTACATGCTGATGAAATTCTTAAAGGCAAACACATTAGTTTACTTCTGCAATTTTTGTGTAATATGAAACAATGATTACCCAACATTGCAAACAGCTGACATATGTTTCACTCACTGGCCGTACAAATTAAAATTGCACAGAATGAGCTTAAACCATTTAAGGATCATCCTTTTTTGCAGGTAGCAAAAAGAAATAAATAGGTAACTTAATAAATATGTGACCACATTTTCAATTTAAATAGCTATAGTTAAAAAAAATAAGAAATTTTAAGTGACAATGTTAATTAGGATTCCAATATAATTGAAAATGAGAATATAAAGCTAGGACAAATTTATGTTTTTTTTCCATTCAGAGAAGAAGAAATTATAAAAAGGCACAATCAAAAGTCAGACCAGAGCATAAATGGAAAAAGAGATAGAGATATTATAGCAATAGCATAGAGATGTGGCTTGAAGGTGTAATAGCAAGTCATTATATAATAATGTACATAATATAATAATGTAATAAAATGTCATACACACAACAGAGAATTGTGTTGTGACGGTTATTAATAAATGCGAAAGTCGTATATAACATATCAAGTATCATTAAATAGAAACCTTTGATATTTTCCCCTTTAAAAAAAAATTGTAATCTTCTTTCTTGCCACAGTGCAAATGAAAATATCAATTAAGTAATGCAAATAGATGGTAGCGACTTCATGTAATATAGCAACCACACTAATGAACTAAATAGGTCAATACAATTTTAGCTATTTAGAAGTGGATGGGCAGCATGGTGGCTCAGTGGTTAGCACTTCTGTCTCACAGCGCTGGCGTCATGAATTCAATTCCCGACCATGGCCTTATCAGTATGGTGTTTGTATGTTCTCCCCGTGTTTGCGTGGGTTTTCCTCCGGGTGCTCCGGCTTCCTCCCACACTCCAAAAACATACTAGTGGGTTAATTAGCTGCTGTCAAAATTGACCCTAGTCTCTCTCTCTCTCTCGGTCTGTGTGTATGTATGTTAGGGAATTTATACTGTAAGCTCCAGTGGGGCAGGGACTGATGTGACTGAGTTCTCTGTACAGCGCTGCAGAATCAGTGGCACTATATACTGTAAATAAATGGTGATGGTGATGATAGTGCTGCCAATAGTAATCATCATCATTGCATATTTTTACCTCAAACCTGCAAGAGATACACCTTCTGACAGACATATATGTGTAAGCATACATGACTAATTTAGCCGTATTTATGTGAACACACTCTTACTGTATTTGGCCTATGGTTGCCTACCCCTTCCTTCCACCTGTACCAATGCTCAAGGCATAAGTAAGTCAGTGATACAAGGAACCACCATATACAGATGTATGTGTGCATACAAAAATGCGTATTACTAAAAAGAAGATGTATGTCCAACTCTAAAAAGTCTCTAAATTGTAGCCCATCCCTCTAAAATTTCTTCACTATATTATTTATACACTTTGAAATGTGCATTGCATATTTTGCATTATTATAAATATACATACTGTACATTGAATGGAATGAGCTCAATATACCTGATTAATCATAGCAGTTTTGCAATTTACAAACTGAAAAACAGATTTTTGGTCTAAAAAAATAATTGTGTAGCTAACTAACCATCCTGTGATACCTAAATCTTTTTTACTATCTTTCTTGTGCACTGATGCTAAAATTAAAGATTCTCCAATGCACTCCCATTGAGAGAAAGTGGTAGAATATACTGGTAAAAGGTACTGATAACATAGCTTGTGACTGCTAATTTTAAATTTAAGTGCTGTAATATATTCTTGTGTGTAAAAATATATAATCTTATCTTGAGAATATTTATCCCCAATTCCAAATTAACTTAAGTATTCTGTTGTACTTATTGTTAGATGGATTCCCGTTGTGCCTTTAAATCCATATTGGATCTGCAACTCAAAAAAGAGATATTTTGAAAAACAGTAAGATTTTCTTTCGCAATTGGGACTCCTGGTGCTTTCAGAAAGGCCTGTAGTGAACTGCAAGAAAGGGACCTAAAATCAGCCTGACATGGTTGCTTAACAAGCTGTGGTATTAGCTGCTGGCTTAGAAAGTGTCACCCACAGGGTTGATGATGGCAGTCATCTTAATTAGAATACAGAATCAAAGCACCAGGTGAAGTACACTGCAATAGCAGAAAGAAAAGCCATTGGAGGGAATTACTGTGCCCTTTGACTATTGAGAAGATATAAGCAGCTGGATCAGTGACCAGATTATACTGCGGGATACTTGATGCTGCTATACACAGTCTGCAATAAAAGAATGTCAATGCCAAGCGCAGTTACAGCCAGCCTGGAAATTATTGTAAAATAATAATATAAAAATAACCTTATAGCTTTTTGGAATATTTTTTATATCTTTCTGACATTTAAACTGGGCTATTCGATATAGGTCATGTATGCAAATATTTTAATATATTGTTTCAAACGACAGAAACACACAAAAGTTTTTGTCATTGTGGTTGGCTGGTTAAAGCGCTTTGATATCTTCGCACATGTGACCTTGCAGAGGATTTGCAAAACTCAAGTATAGCTGGCCTTCATCCAACATTAAATCTCAAACAAAAGCTGCTACAAAAGGACTGCAAGAATCATGATAATTCTCCATAGCGAGGAGGGAGTTAATTATACATTTTCGAAAATAAGGATTTTGTACACATTGATGAATTATTATTATTTTAAGCATCATGTTATGTTTATTTTTAAATATTTAAATATCTGCAGGCACTGTAAGTTTCACAATTAAGATATTATATCAACATTAAAATAGGTTAAATAAAACTAAATGTAAATAAAATATTAAATAAAAAATAAAAAATAATATTAAATTATATTCAAAATGGTTATAATTGTTCAAGAATCTTCAAAACCTACTTAGAACTGCATTGTCCGGCATATGGTGTAATGCTGTTAGGTACCAGAACTTAAAATTATGTAAAATGTGTACATATGAACAAGTGATAATGTACTTGCAGATACCTTGATTCTTTAAGGTAGGTCATTAATAACTTCCACGATTCAAGATCAGACAGCCAACAAAGTTTATGTGCTGCTATAAGCTGTGAAAAATAGACTGCATGCAAAATGTTAACAGCTTGGCGTATGTGCTGCTTTCTGATAATGAGATATGTAGGCAGGCTATACATATCATTGTCAGAAAACAGCATATGCACCAGGCTATCATTTGGTTGTCTGTGCTCTGTTATGTCTCCATTAACAGCAGCAAACAAAATTTGTTGGCATTCTGAACCTTGTCATGGTGCAAGTCAGTGAGGTACTACCTTAAAAAAACAAGATTAAATTATTGCATTTGCATATTTTAAAATATTCGTAAAATAGAATCAGATTTAATTTGATTGGTCAGAATTTACAATAAAGTCAGCCAGTAAGTCACATTCATGTACAATTCCCTACATTTGCATAAAATGGAGAAAAGACTGACCGGGAGCAACCAACTTTCGCTTCACAATCAAGTGAGGTCAAGCAGTATACCAGAAGAGGAGGAGGGAGTTACAGTGTGCTCAAACTCCATTCGGGGAGATTTGATGGCATATGGGGAGGTTTGATGGTCTTTAAGAGGAATGTGGGGAGGTCTGATGGGCATATAAGAGACACGTGGGGAGGTCTGATGGGTATGTATGAGGCATGTGGGAAAGTCTGATAGCATGTGGGGAGGTCTGATGGGCATGCAAGGGGAATGTGAATAGGTCTAATGGGCATTTAAAGGACATGTGGGGAGGTCTGTTGGAAATGTTTGAAACAAGAAGCTCTGATGGCATGTGGGGATATTTGATTTGCATGTAAGGGGCATGTGGGAAGTCTGATGGCATGTAGGGAGGTCTGAAGGGCATTTAATAAAAGCACTTTGTACTTGTAAATGTGGCTTCCAGCTCAAGGTGATCCAGGAATCAGTAGAATGGGGGGATCACTGGTATGGATTGATTGGATTCCAACTGACTACTTCCAACCTGACTTATTCTCTGCTTTGTTATAAAGTGGAAAATAACACTAACTGGGAGCAGCCAACTTTCGCTTCACGTGATCTCCTGTGCACAATGTACCAGAAGAGGAAGAGGGAGTGCAGTGTGCTCAAATTCCATGTGGAGTGGTCTGATGGGCATGTATGAGGTATGCAGAGGAAGTCTGATGGACATATATGAGGCATGTAGAGAGGTCAGGTGGCATGTGGGGAGATCTGATTGCCATGTAAGATGCTTGTGGGGAGGTCTGATGGACTTTTAAGGGACATGTGAAGAGGTATGATGGGCGTATAGGAAGGCCTGTTGGCATGTGAAGAGTTCTGAAAGCATGTAGGAAGAATATATGGGCGTGTAAGGTCCATGTGGGAAGGTATGATGACCATGTAAATGGCATGTGCGAAGGTCTGATGATTTTTTTTTGTAAAGATTTTATTTTGAAATTTACATACAATATTGCCATCAGCAACAGGCAAAGAGTGGGTACATAAAAGAAGCAACTGACAACAGAATAGAAGACATAGTTCATCAAATTATGATGAAATACATTCATGTTAAAAACGTACCTGAAGGTGCAGGTAGCAAGAAAATGTACCTATGCACTGTATGAAGAAGATTGACCCAGAGATGGGTAAGAGAAGAGAGGAAAGAGAAATTATACATATTTTAATTCAATGTGAAATGTCTTTAATTTGTTATCACAAGTGAAATCCATGTCAGATATTCTTTTAGTCCAAGGGGGAAAAATTGAATCCAATGGAAAATCCCTTGATTTACTATATAACCCAAAGGGACATCCAAGACAGCTATTAATTTAGTCCAAAGGGAAAAAGGTGTTATAACAAAGGAAATGTCCTCAGTTTGTAAAATAAAAATAAAGTTATTAATTTATAATCTAAAAGCAAACCTCAAGCCAGATATTCTTTTAATTCAAATGCAAATTCAAACTAGATCTTCTTTAAATTCAAAGGGCTATTCAATTAATATTTTGTGATGCTACCAGGACATTAGGATGAACATCAATTGCAATCAATAGCCAAATCAAATAAGATACTTTAAATCAACAACCAAGTGATCACCCAACCCCAAATAACACTCAATAAATGACCCAGTGCTTTAAAACCAAAGCCGCTATGCAGATGTACAGTCTCTTTTTATGAGAGCGATCCTGGTCAAGTTGTCACAGCAATCCTCTTCTTGCTTGATAGTCTTGGCCAAAGAGAGCAGAGGTTGTAAGTAGCAATATGGTCAGATGGATGTATACTGCAAAAACCCATTAGTTGCATGAGCTAGCACAGGAACCACAATGGAGCTGGCGAAAGACAAGACCTTACATCAAGCTCAAGAAATTCTGAACTACCCTTTGGTCCCCCCCTGCAGGCTCTTTTAAACGGTCCAAATTTCCCACAGTGTGAATCCCACCCTGCAGGAGTAGTCCTAACTCAGCTTGGTTCAGGAATGGCTGGGATGGAAAGATGGGTTGGTGATGAGCAGGGATTAAGATTCTCCCCCCATGTGGCTCTCCTCTACTGCATTGGTGTCTCCAAATTTATAACATTCCAGGGGAGAACAATAGTCATCAACACTGGATAATGAGATTAGTAATCCCAGTTGATGAAGGTCATTTGTGATGTTGAAGAGATGGAACAAGTTTCTCACTTCCCATGGATGTGATGAGAAAGGGATGGATGCCAGAAAGTGTCTAATACACTACTTTGTGGGAAACAAAAACACACACAGTATTAATGTAACCCACCTGGCATCATTTAAGAACCATGTGAGATTAAATCCAAGTCGTATCCCAAACAAGTATTACTAAATAGCAAGCATAGCAGGCCATAAATATAGACTCCTGTTTGAATGTTCCAGGTGACTGAAAAGGATAATGAGATCTATCAGGTCCATTGTGTTACAATGTTCTTCTTTTAATCCACCAGAAAAGAAAAGACATACGAAACAACAAAAACTGTGATATGAATCAATAGACCCAGATTTCCATTAGCGATTCAGCTAATCACTAATTTTATTCTAGCCATGATTATTGGCTGGCCTTGAAAGCACAATCTGAGGGCTCCCAGCTTTGATCACACATTAATAGAGCGCTATGAGAAGAAAAAACAATTTCCAGAGCCATGTAGCTCCTTCATGTTTATGGCCCATTCATTTCAATGTGGTTTCTACATGTAGAGCAGAACCCCATTGAAATGAATGGGATATAGAAATTAATGGAACATAGATATTAATATGAACTATACAGAACAATGCTTTATAGTGGACATGTACACAAAATACTTCAATATTTATATGGACATTTTCAAATGTGATGACACACAAAAGTGGAATAAGCAATATACAAAAACCTTGCCTCAACCATGCAAGCATACACACAAATGTACATAGTATGAAGGCAAATAGATAAGGACACATAAAAAAGCATGGGTTTATTTTAACATGCATTGTACTTGCAGTAAATTTGCAATATAGATGCAATGTTTGGACGCCAGTGGTGTACTGGTATAAAGTAGTTGGACTGAAGAAATATTAATGAGAATTAGGCCCATTAATTCACTAGGACAGTGATGGCTAACCTGTGACACTCCAGGTGTTGTGAAACTACAAGCCCCAGCATGCTTTGCCAGTAGATAGCTAGCTGATAGCTGGCAAAGCATGCTGGGGCTTGTAGTTTTACAACACCTGGAGTGTCACAGGTTAGCCATCACTGCACTAGGATATAAGGGCATTACATTATGAACTTGTGTACTACCAGAAGTTACAGTGGCAGGGAACATTTTCTTTTTTAATTACTAAAATGTTGATATTATTCACCTCCCTCAATTACCTAACATTTTAAATAAACAAATAGCAAAAAAAGAAGCGTTTTGTGGCAAATAACTTAAAATTAAGGAAAAAATAATATTCCTCAATCATGTGGCTGGATGGTAATATTTTATAAAAGAAAATGTTGATTTGGAATTGCATTAGAAAGTACTGCCTTTGCAAAACAGATGATATAATAAGCAGTATAAACAGGTGGTAGTAGCATTATAAGCCTCAATGTTTCTACCGAATTATGTCAGTGTTTCAGCTCGAAGGCTACTGCTGTCATGTTAGCATCTGCTACATTATTTCTTCAGATGTGGCCTGTTAACACTGAATTTCTGGAGTTTATTTGCCATATAGTGATGACAGTTGAGCCTGTTTACTAGGAAATTATATAGCACTTGCCAGTTTTAATGATTGACCAGTTCATTGATAAATAATAGTAGCTGCAAGGACAGCATCATAGAAAAATAAATGTGTCTGTTCTGTCCAAAAATATTATAGTCATTGGGAGCCATTTAAAATGAAGAAAAATGCATAGGTGCATTGCAAAAGACATTGTCCTCTTTTTGTTATGGCACGCACCTATTTTTAAAATATACTCCCATTTTTATGGATAGGCATGCAGGTTAGCAAATGTTTAGCACAGAAAAAGTAAGGAAGGAAATATTTATACATAGGCTGGTTGGGGTGTTTTGTACAGAATTTGGGTTATCCACAAGAGTGCACCCGACTCTGCATATAGTTGCAAAGGCGGAAGATGATGTTCTAATGAACTTTCCGAAATGAACAGTGCGCACTTATAGACATGTTCCTCTTTCAGCTGGTCCTTCAGATAACCCAAAACAGAGAGGTTTTAGCCTCTTTTTGGTGACTCCTCTCAGTGAAATAAATGTAGCATTTTACTCTTGTGCATTGTTTTAGACATAAAGATGAAAATGTAAGTGGAAAAATTAAAAGCTGTTTTTGATTAAAAAAATATTCCAAATATGTTAGTAGGCAGTGATTTGAAGTATAACTTATTCTTTTTTTGATGCCTTTCTGTTATGGACCACAAGCTTGCAAAATGTATCTTAAAGTATTTGACAGGATGCTAACTTGTTTGGAGACCATGCTCTGTACTTACCCCGCGATCTTTTACATGAAACGAATAAAAAATCATGCAATAAATGATATTGCAGTCTGCAAAACTACCAGAAAAAAATGCACATTTTTTAGACGTGGTTTTGATTGGAGAGATATTTCCAACAGTAAGCTGTGGCCTTATCATTGAGGTAATTTATTTATTAAGAAGGCAAAATTTATTTATGCTTCTATTAAGGAGGCAATATTAATATATTTATAATTTTTTTATGGGTGCAACATTAATATATTATTTTATTATGAAGGTAATAATATTTGTAGGGACACAAGTAGGGCACTATAAATGGGGCCCTCATTGTGAAATATTAAGCATTGTGCCGTAATAAGTAATTTATTATTGCCCCTGTTATAAATCACATATTATTACACCCATAATAAATATATTAATATTGCCCCTTAATAAAAGTAAACATAAATATTATCCCTAAATAAAAATATAGTTTAATATTACCTCCTTAATAAATGTATAAATTAATATTACCTTCCTAATAAATAAATTATTATTGCCCTCTTAATTCATAAGTGAATGTTGTCTCCCTTCTGTTCTGAAAGGCTATAACAGGTCTCAAAAATGTGCCTTTTCCTAGGTGATTTTACCTAAATCGCATGCACTTTATGCAAGTGAAGCCTTTGTTTTGGAGATGAAAGCTGCATGTGAAGTGTGGCGATTTGCAAACCGTAAAATAAACTCCCTTTTGTAAATTTCTGCCTTTCTCTCATCTCTTCAGCTACCTTAATGCACCTATCTACCTTGTTTTTTCTTATGAGATTTAATATACATAGCCTATGATCTGCAACCCCCTGGACCCTCCTGAAACCTGGACCAATAGAAGCAAGCCACACCTTTGCATTGTTTTACTGTATTTCTGTTTGCATATAAGCAGCAGCTCCTCATCTAGTGTTCAGTCACCTAGACCACAGACTTCAGGACTGAATGACTGTACACTGGATCCAGAGCGCCTGCGATAAGTAACGGCTGTACTTATTGTTATTTTGCTTGAATTATTCTGCTACATATATATATATATATATATATATATATATGCATAGCAAATGTCAATGAGGGCAGGGACTGATGTGAATGAGTTCTCTGTACAGCGCTGCAGAATTAGTGGCACTATCTAAATAAATGATGATGATGATGATGATGATGATGATGATGATGATGAATGAAGTATCTCTGATCCTGGAAATAAAATGTATTGATCCCGTTACATGCATATCTGCGAATCTCATTAGTTGTACTTTATATACAGCAGTTTACATTTAGGTCTATAGGTTTTATATAAATCAAATATCACACAAGCTCAAGAACCACATTATAAATTCCAGATTTTGAAATGTGTTTTTTAGTTAACTGGAAAATAGTTAAAATGTAAAAATAAAAACATAACAGTTGTCACATGTATAAGTCTAAAATAAGTTACTAAACATTTTGTTTCCCAGTTGCCACAAGTCAGTTGTAAGCTGAAAAAGCATAGTAAGTGTCAAAGTCGTATAGTTGGATGAACGAAAAGTATATTGGTTAATATTGTTTTATTGTGCGATTGCACTCAGCATGCCACGCTACACGGGGCATGGCGCTATCGCGCGGTAAAATACGCACACACACACTCGCACTACAACATTTGGTTATTTATATATTTCATATTTATTAAAGGTTCCAATCCACATTCATTTATTAGTAAAATGTATTAGATTGTATATTTATTTATATATAATACTGTAGTAAAGGTTTTTATGGTTCAGATGTTTTAAAAGATAAAGAGTTTGGTCTCAAATTAAAGCTTATTTCACCAGAATTAACCCGGTGTGAACGGAATAGCGATCGCATCTAGCGATCGCAAGATACAAACAATATGAGATTAATGCTCTTAAATACATTTATGTGGGTCAGTTTGAACTGGTCATTCAGAGTCAAATCATGGGAACAATAGGGTGGGGGATGTTCCCCTCACCCTCTGTAAGGATCAAATGAACTGACCTATGACTTGCAAGGAACTGGAATGTCATTAACCCCCGGACCAATGAAGAACTTACTATGTGTTAGCTGAACAATTATATACAAGCATGCTGGCTTTTGTCCTCTCTCTTTCTTTTGGAAACTGAAAATGTGACCGCATGGCTACAGTCATTAAACCTGAATGAAACCTATAAGGAAGATGTAATGTATTCGGTGTTTTATACTTTCCTGATTTAATGTAAGATCTTTAATAGGTATCATGTATCGGCTATATTGTACTGTATTGTACTTATTTATTGAACTGCTAAACAAATTGCTTTTGCTAAATAAATTGCTTATACTTCGGAACCACACAATAGAATCGCTTGGGCAATGCTTATTTGAAAACTATAAAATTACTTTAATAGTAAGCATAGTAAAATAGAAACACTGTATTTTCATGGTGACATTTCACCCTTACTTATACCCTTAACACACCTAATTTTTAATATATGTACCGCATACATGTAATATAAAAAAAAGTATAGTAAATAGACTTCCTACCCAGCATAATGTACAAATTAGATATTAAAAGGTATGTTTATCATAAGGCAAAAGCCCTATGGATGGTGAAAAAGGTTGTTTTTGCCAATGCTAGTGCTTTGCCGTATACATCTAGTTGTAGTCGCCACCCGCTGCAATTCTGATAAGATTCTCTGGTTTTCTCAGGATGGAGGTACTGGTAGAAAATTATGGGGGGAAATTATTTTGTAATCAAAGCATTTTTCAATGAACATTTCTTATATTTATTTTTTTTTTACATATGTTTATGTCTGGGCTCTCAGTTCAACTGCATATGTGTGAACCAGCTAGACATCTAGCAAAGTCCTTTTCTACACTTTATGCTCTCTCTTTTTCTCTGTTTGATGCCCTGTTGAGTCCAGTTCCTATTAAATAAGTGAATGGGGAGATTAAGGGGTGTTATAGGAAGTAATTTTGAGGTAAATGGTATGCTAAAGGGAATTGGAGCGTGCTTTGTGTGAGTGTACATTTTGAGGGGTGTGAGTGGGTTTTGGGTTGATTGCTGGGCTTCAGTAGCATTTGTGTTCTAAGGGCATGGGGTGTCTCTTTCTTTGATGAAATGTATTGGTTTAACTTATTACTGAGATTAAGGGTAGTGTGCAGACCTTTTGACTGTTAGAGGACCGCATGGAGTTTTTTAGGTTGCCCATCACTGTTCAATTCAAATATAACTATATATATATATTTGTATATTTTTTACTACAACTCTGCACTGATTTTCCATCACCGGATTTTGTAATCCTCTCTGTGCTTGACCTGCTGCAGTTCCATGGTATAAACCTTCAGAAAAAACACTTACTAATCGCTAAAACATACACCTGGATTTTGTCAGATTTCCAGCTTCTAAGTTTCGTGCTTTTAATTATTTGCTGCTGTATCAGTGGTACTTCAGAAAGTACTGCTAGATATTAAGGGGCCAATTCAATTTGGCAACGTTATTTTAGGAATCACGCTGCGCTAATAGTATTACCGTTGAAAAGTTACTTGTAACTTGGATATTTGCTCGCGGCCTCGAGGGTTGTGAGCAAAAAATCTGCGTTAATATTACTGTACTAACGGTAATTCTTATTGCAATAATGGTAATAGTGCGCAGGCTGTGTCATTCCTAAAATAACGCAACCGAATAGAATTGGCTCCTCAGTTTCTGTGCTTACGTTGTGGTAGGGTTATCCAGGGCAGGTATGTTTGTCACAGATTACTAAGGGTTTTTTTTTTTATGAATAAACCATAGCAACACAGGTTTTCTGGGGTCCAAGTACTTGTTAAAGGGAAGACACACAGATCACCATTTTGAAACCCTTAAAAAGCAACACATTGCGTCTCATCACAAGGGAAAAGTCAGGAGAGCTGTTACACCTTACCACACAAGTACCCCAAATTCCTCAATGTCTTACTTGCTGGAGACAGTTTGGCTGCTGCATGTTGAGAAACATTGTTTTTAGGAACTGTAAATGGTTAGACCTGTGAATTACTCTATGTTAAGGGGTTGCCATCATTAGAGTGATAAAGAGGTCAGAGTGATACCCCAACAGACTACAGCACACATATAAGAATACAGAGAACATATGTGTTTTTGTGTAACAATACACAAATTTGAGACTATATATGTAATATTATTTTAAAGATTATATGTTTCCTAACACAATACATTGTTAGCAAAACCTGTATAAGTTTATATTAAATTTCTGTTAGTTTAATTATTCCTTTTGACTTAATATTTTCAGAAGCCTCATGAAATTCTCTTCTCCAACTAGCTCACACACATAATTTGCATAACTTAAGTTGTTTGTATTTACTTAGTTGCTGAAGAATATTTATCAAATAAGTTTTAGACTTAAATCTTGTGGAAACTACTATAACCCTGGAGATACCACAGATGTCTCTGAAATTTATTAAAGTAACACTCAATACCGCTATCCCCTTAGTTCTCTACAGGGAAGGTGAAATGGAGCAATTTATCAAGCTCCAAATATCTTAGATTTTTGGAGTTTGGCTCTATTGCTAATGCCATATTAGGATGGAGTTAGCATCTCTTACACATATGTAAATCCTGACGGATAGGGGAGTCCATTGTATAGAGGGATCTCTTTTTTTCCTCTCCTGTCAGGCTGCATGCTCCTCCGCTCGTTCCTGCTCACAGTTGGTTCACTCACATGGAGACAGTAAGCCAAAGGTATCGATGCGCATACCTACACTCAACACTAAGAAAAGTTTCATGCAGATTTTGAGTCACAACACCATCCACATCATCCACCTGCATCCACAACTCACCGTCCACAGTGGATTTCAGAGTTCAACTTGACCAGGTGCACGGCTTTGTTGGTTAGATACAGCCAGTATACTCCAGTCCACGTGGCTTTATATTCATCTACATACATTCTTGAATACTGGGCTGCTTCTCAATCCCCCATAATTTTCCTCAAGCTCCATTGTGTCCAGATGTATGCAAATTAAACACAGTCTATTATCCTGGGGTCTATTTTGTAAGATGGAATCAGCCATAAAAATTTGGCCATCGCTTAATTTATGAAAGGGTTCAATGCAAGAGAAATATATGAATTCTCCTGCCATAATCCATTTAACATTTCTTAATGCAGAAACCTTGTATCAATAGGAGGTCTGGGAATTTCTCCAATTTTTAAACTGCAAAAAGCTTTGATGTTCACAGCATGTTAACGCCATCTCAGGATGCAACTCCGGTTTCGCTAGATTGCATGCACATAGCACTTCCTTCATTCACCAGCAGTGCTGAGCTGCTGGTATAAAGAGTTTGTGGAGGAGGGTGGATAAATTGCAGCAGTGTTTAAATAAGCATCGCTGCAATTTGCAATGATGCATATTGATAGACACCACTGGACCTTAATAAATAGATCCCACAGTCTTTGCTGGGACAGTCTCTTCTCTGAGGCACTTTCACGGCATTACTTTACAGATAATTAATCTCTTATCGCTGCAAAAAGTGCCGATTAAAGATAGTAGTTAACTGCCTATTTTTGCAATTATTTATATAATATAAATTTGTTTGTATTTTTAATAACATATGGGGTGATCTGTTTAAGTAGTGCATGTAACCTTGGCGCATCTCTTTAATCTGCCTTCTTTTAGTAGAGCCACTTTGTTTCTGTTTCTTACTTTGTATTCTAATCTAAAGCAGACCCATCTACACAATAAAATATAATAAATGTGTATAATCATCATCATTAGGGGACATTGGGGCTTCCTTTATTTTCTATCTGAAATATATAAACTTTGTGTAATTTAATTGTTTGCCTGTCTCTTCTGTATTACTTATTACTGATGCACATTCTGAATTGAATTTTTTTCTTGTCAAAATAAATACTTCCACAAGCTTAGCCCATAGTTTAAAGAAATACCCACAATTTCTGCTCATCAAAAGGCCTAACAATTGCAAATTCTGCAATGGTCTCCATCTTGACAGGCAAATCAATGTGTGTTCCATATATCTGGGCTCATATAATTTTAAGGGTGATATACAACTAGTGTGCACCAAAGTATCAAGAAATAGAGCTACCCAGGAGCCTTGAAGAGTAAAATAATCAGAACAGTGGAACACCAGGCTAAATATAAATTACACACTACCCTTAATCTTAGGCCTGGAGCCCAGGGGCGCACGCAGGGGGGGTTTCTGGTTCTTCAGAAACCCCTGCCCTCCGTGAACGAACGGGCTCTAAACATTGCCCCTACACAGCAGCACTGTACTGTACAGCAGCCACAGCGCAGTCAAAGAAGCATCTGCGGCGTTGCTGCTACAATATAGCACTGCCGTGGACGCTTCTTTGACAGCGCCGCGGCTGCTGTACAATTCAGCATCGCCAAAATGGCGGGGGGGGGACCACCCCTTGAAAATCCTGCATTTGCCACTGGAGCCGTCACTCATTTGGTCTAATTAAGGTCCTTAGACAGTGTCACTGGGTGCAGAAAGTTCTAAATGTATAGTGATAAGAAGCAGCTTAGAGTACTATTATAACTTGTTCTGCCCAACTTCCTTTGAAATTTTAACAAACAAGTAATATTTTTTTTACATAGAGCAACACTTCAAGATACACATTGTTCATAAAACTAGAAAATTTCAAAACGTGTGAGGTATTCTAATAACTTGTGACTCTTACTTGTCACTCTTGTGATTGATAACCTTTAGTTAGATAATTAATGTGTGGTTAATTATCCATATAAATATCACCATTGATTCAGCTGTGATGCATGGCCAAAATGAAAAACAAGTTTTCTATTTTATGATATTGAATACTATTATTAAGTACATAGTTATAGAGTGTGGATTTAATTTGGTTTTAATCCATTAAGGCTGTTGATATAATGGTTGTTTTTGGACATTTTTACTCATTTTACACTCTGCAAGTAAAAAAATTATCTGCACAAATATAATTATATTTATATCTTATTTTCACCTAGAATACAGGTTGTATTCCATTGTTGTCTATTGCACTATAGCATTCTTTGCATGTTGAATAACAAAAGTAATAGTATAGGTAAATACCACTATATATTGCTTTACAGACGTTTGTATTTTCAATAGGGTAAGAAACATATGATATATGTTTTTGATATGTATAATACTGTATTTGTTGTACAGTGGTCCCTGATCCAAACAAAAAAACCAAGATGGTAAAAAAATTATAAATACTGGGTAAGTGTTCCAGAATTCACTGTTGTCTTATGACACATTGAATATAATTCAGATGCCCAGATTTACAAGACCTAAAGTTTGAGCTATACTTCGAAAAACATAATTTAAGGTTTCTTTTCCCAAAAGAAATATTAAAAGTGCAATACGCAAAAATAAATTGTATACATATCAAGAGATCTGTAACAATAAAACATTGACACAGAACTATATGTACATTAATAAAAATCTAAATCATTATCATACTAAAGGAAAACTAAACTAGCACAGCATGAAAATTAATATGAAACACCTGCCAATAGCTATAAATCTTATCATGACCATTGATGTGCTTTTATTTGCATTAAGTCTTACCTGCACACAGTTTTTAAAGGTAAGTATACCCCAAGCAATATCGGTTGGGAGCCTAGGAAATCACCTGACATAAAATGTATGCACCACCCTATTGAAAGCTCTCAATCAATACTTACTAAACTCTTCTTCTTACTTTACCTCCATGTAATTAATTTTTAAATATGAACTTACTTTATAACTCCTTCTTCAAATCCCTTTATCTATATTGTCCCCTCACTACTCCACTCCCCACTAATTAGCACTCATAATCTGTTTTCCTATCTGAAATTCCCAACCGTCCACCAGAAGAGAAAATCTCATACATCTCACAATCATCTATTTTATCTCTGTTTCCTACTTTTATTTGCTGTTTCCTACTTCTATTAGATATCAGCAAATCCAGGTTGAATAGATTTTATCAGAGCACATTTCTACCTCTCTGTTAAGAAAACATTGTCTAGTGCCTGCAGATAGGTTGTCAGACTGAGCACAGTCAGTTTATCTCCTGTCAATTCTCAGCCAGGTACTAGGTTTTGAAGGAAGGAACAGGATATTGTAACTGGAACAATGGCAGTGTAGCGGAGGCTGGCAGCAGTCTAATATATCTTCATCGGGTGGCTTTATATAAAGGAGAGGTAAAGACTTTAAAACATGTCGGAAGATAAACTATAGTCATATAGTATCTTTGAGGCTGTTTAGGAATGTCTCAATGGGTCACAGCCTCTGTTTATCTTCAGAGATGCTGTAAACTCACCCTCCCTATAGCCTGATAAGCATCAAATGGCATTATATCAGATAAACCTTCTATTAGCTTTAATTAGATATTTGCTTTAATCAGCATAGAAAAGGGACATGCCTAACGTGTCATTCTAGGCATAGAAGGACCTTTATGGAGTTTTGTGGTGCTTTATTTTAAAATATTTCCAAGTTCAATTATAAGCTGCATTTGATCAAAATTCCCAGTACTAAAAAATAGATTTCCCAAATATAAAAATATTGTAAGAAATCTGTAGAAGTGTAGAGGTAGCTGAGCACAGCAAGTATGGCTTATAAAGCTCTCACAGAATACCACCATGATAAAACAGCAGGAAGGTAAAAATGAGAAAAAACAGTCACTTGACATATTATATTAAAATACTAGCCTCAAAAAGTATATAAAACCCTTCGTTTTGCATATAATTAAAAGCATATTTGTATACCAAATGATCTTCCAAAAAGTTTAGTTGATAGTTTCTTCTATAGCATATCATGTCCATTTACTAAAGAGAAATAAACACATTAAAACATTAGGATCTGCACTGTAGTAAATGACATGTAGGTGAATGATATTGTTCTGGTAATACAATCAAGGGGCGAGGGAGAGATCACTTATTTTTTGCAAATTATCTGCTGAACCACTTATGGGCTGGACTATCCGGTAGACAAATATGGCAGAATGTAGCATAATTGGAAGTCCCTGAAACCCGCCTTCCTCTTCACAACACTCTCCATGTACACTTCACTAAACTTCTACCAATCAGTGAGTTACATTAGACAAAAAAAGTTGTTTTTTTAATACTAATTTGTTTTTGTTTTTTTGCTATATCCTCATTGTAATGGAGATCTAGCAATAAACTCACCTAATATTAGTTAGAGTTTACATGGATATATTAGGGTTGCACACAGTGGTCAAAGTGGACATTTAGAAGTGGCAGTATGGAGATTTAGAAGTGGCGGTATGAAAAATGTAATGGAAGTGCAAGTGAATGGAATTTGATAGTTTTACAATGAAGACAGTAGGAGAAGTGGTGGTATGGCAAACCACCGTATACACCCCCACTTCAACCACTGAGTTGCACAACTATGTTAGACTTATTCAGGTTATTATCATTGTATTCAATGATGCACACACAACAGATCCCAGCCCTTATGATAAATACAACCTCTGTGACCTCTGTGACAATTAAATCCACGCTAACATACATAGTGAATTTATCATGGTGAATTAAATTCAGTTCTACTAAGATTTTGAAAAATATTTTAAAATCCCTTTAACTACGGTTGCGGAAGATTCTACACACCTGCATGTGCCAGTCATAGGAGACCAGGTTAGTTGAAACACATCACAATTAAATACTTGTTCAGCTGTCTGAATGATCATTTAACCATTTTGTTTTTTCCCCCAAACTTCCTTCATCATCATCATCATCACCACCATTTATTTATATAGCGCTCCTAATTCAACAGAGCTATACAGAGAACTCATTCCCATCAGTCCCAGGAGGAAACCGGAGCACCTGGAGGAAACCCATGCAAAGACGGGGAGAACATTCAAACTCCACACACATAAGACCATGGTCGGGAATTGAACTCATGACCCCAGTGCTGTAAGGCACCTTTTCTATTTTTTTTTCTCCAATAACACTGAAGAAAAAAAATGCTCCTTAAGTTGCTTTGCTTTCTGCTTTGTGGATCGCTTTAAGACCCATTGAGCCATCTAATCATCCCCAATGAGAACCAGGGAGGATTTTCCTATCCAGCCCCCATCACTTGGCAGAGGAATCAGCTGTATCTCATATTGTATCAGGTTTCCATTCACTTGTGTTCCCTGTTGAATTCACAGGGTTTTCTTCAAGCCAGGGATCCCTACTAATTATTGTTAAGATTAAAAGGTAAAAAGAAAAGAAATACTGTAGATAAAAATAGAAAGAAGCATAGTGGCAGGATTACTGGGTTAGGCCTTCTCCCTGATTAAACATAAATGGATCTGTGACACCTCAATCATCCCACCTGTAACACCCACCTGGAAAACTTAAAAAATGGACATCTATATTTTGCATAACATTAGAAAAAAATCTGTTTATTTATTTGGCAAGACAAACAGTTCAGTTTCAGTGAGATAATAGAAACAGCTTAACTAGTTGTGAAAAAAAAATATTAGTTTACATTTATAGTGTGAAAAGAAACATGTTCACAGAAAAGAGGTCAAAATCGATATATAATCTTGAAAAATGTCTGTGAGCATGAAGTACAAGTGTATATCAACATATTATAACACTAATTAAAAAATAAATGTATGTTAGACACAGCCACATAAGGAACAATAGAAGCTTGAAAGTGTGATTGAGACCAGTTATGAACACAGTGAAAGTCAAGTGAGCACTTAGGAGGATGTTCCTGTTGCCCTTTTTTTGACGGATTTTGCAAGTTTTAAAATTAACTTTTGAACATTTGATGTTTGGTCCACGTGGACTTCTATAATTTTTTTGTTCTTTGCGGTGCTGTCATAGTGCAGCACCGCAAAAACAAGGGGGCAGAAAGAGAGGGCTACAGAAAAATGAGGGGGCAGAAAGAGAGGGCTACAGAAAAATGAGGGGGCAGAAAGAAAGGGGTACAGAAAAATGAGGGGGCAGAAAGAGAGGGCTACAGAAAAATGAGGGGGCAGAAAGAGAGGGCTACAGAAAAATGAGGGGGCAGAAAAAGAGGGCTACAGAAAAACAAGGGTGCCAGAATAGGGGTGAGAATAGCTAGTGGCATATGTGAGAAAACTTGGTAGGCAGCAGGGGACATGTCAGTGTGTAACAGGTGAGGGATGTCCAGTTGTTTTGTTTTGCATTATTAAATCTAACATTTGGGGCCTCCCCTCTAGATATCCTGCGTTTTCTCCTGGGCAGCATGTTAAGAATGGACAGCATTCTGCTTTAGACATCAGTGCATCTGGACTGCAGCCTTGTCAGCCAGCCATGAGGAGGTAAGAGTTATTATTTTTATTTAACAATTGTTAAGGGTGTGAGGTGCAAGGAAGGGAGTATTGGGGGGAGGAGGGGCGGTAGGCTGAAGATTTGCCTAGAGAACCGAGCAACCTTCCACCGGCTCTGCGGGCGTGGTACTTAGTGAGAAGTATTTGATTATCTAGAACAGAGGTGTTTGTAAGGAACCATTGTACAGTTTGTATACACTAATCACAGAGTAATACATTGTAGAGTGGCTCAATAAGTCATCATTACAAAAGATTTTTTTTAATAAAAGATTAACAAGATGTGAGTTCTGGTACCCTTTTTCTTACAAAAAAAAGCACTGCCTGTAGGAATATATCTCTTAGATTTCCATGGGATTTTTAACCTCTTCTCAAAATGTCCATGACTTGTAATAAATATGACTGTCTGGAATTTGACTCTCAGATGTCTCTTTCAAACTAAATATAATGTTAACACTATAGCAATGCTATAGGCCACCTGTTTGTTAACCCCAGGCTGTAAAGATCCAATAGGATTTGCATACTTTTTGCAACTATTTAAGCAATTATTAATAAAAACATACTTTAGAATTAAAGTTTTGATTCACTAGCATCAATATATATTGTACTTATTATGCATGTATATAACAATCGGTTATTTTATATTTTAAATATACTTATTTATTTTCATTGCATCAAATATTTCAAGATCTGTGATTATCAGAAGCAAAATGCATGTATTTATGAGAAGTCCTGCTACAAAATGAATCCCTTATAAAATCATATCAATCTCCAGACCTTCGTGGTGTCTGTTCAATTACAAGTTGGTTAACTAAATGACAGGGAGAGATTTACTCTCCATAATGCAATTTGAAAATATAAAATGCAATAATCAAATAACATTCGGACTCTGACAACCACATAACGTTTGGTGGACTGAGAAACTTTGCAAGTTGCCCAATTATAAAGTGTTAGCCATTTGCTGCTCAGCAAATTGCTGTAAATTAGAATCTGGAATGTGTTCAGTTTTGTCAATGTATTTAAATAATAGGAAAGATATTGCACAGAATCTAACCAGTGATATAGAAAGAGTATTATTTTGAGAAAAAGCATTCACAGATGTAATTTTAATATACTGAGAAAATATAATTATGTCACATTGATGGTAAATCTTGTGAAAATGAAGAATAAGTGGAATGAATGTCCCATGTAATTAGATGTAGATATACATCAACAAAATCGACCTTGATTTCTTTATAATCACTTGCTAAAAGTAAAATAAAACAGATGTGTTATCAATGAGTATTAAAAGCACACAGCCATATGAGTATGAATACAACAGGGACACTGTATACATACATACAGTACCATTGGTTTGTAGTACGAGTTATCGGTCCTGTAAACACCGAAACTATTTTCTCCTACATAATTATTTCGATAATGAACAGAGCGACATAAAAAAAATAACTACTTACTAGTAAAAAGACACAGAGGAAATCCTATGAGAGGACATCGTGGCACTTCCAAATGACGTCAGTTGTGTGCGCGACTTTGTTTTGTTTTTTTTCAAAGTGGCAGTGCAAAGACTATGGTAATATTAATTTTATTCCTAACCCTAACTCCTAAACCTAACCCCTAACTTAAAGGTAATACTTACCTGGGTCCGTGCGTTGCCGCTTTAAAAGCCGAAATTTCCAAGGGCGCAGTTGCTCTGTTCATTATTGGTATAATTATGTAGGAGTAAACAGTGTCTGTGTTTACAGCACTGATGACTCGATTGCCACTGTGTGTGTGAACTGTGTAAAAGCTCTATATGTGAATAATGTACTTCCTACTGCATTGTAAAGATATTAACAATACAATATTAAATGTCCATGAAATCTGTAGGTAAGCACAAGACTATTGGTCACAGACTTCAGAACTCTGACAACTTGTATTATTCATACACTTAATAGAGGGCGTACTGCAATATTTCTCTTAATGCATACATTCTAAATTAGGAAGAGAAGTCATGAGACCATTCACGCATACAGTAATACAGCACAGAGTATATCACATCTATAGAAATGGATCCCAAAATCTGCACATAGTTACTACACAATAGTGGTAGCTTCCATTGCTGAAAAAGCAGCTTTGTATGAATAAACATTTTTTTTTCATCATGCACCTATTTTTGTATCAGTGCATCAGGCATTGATTAGTCTGCAGCATTTTGTTAGCCAGAGAAAGGGACCTATGGGTTCTTCTGGGGTTTGAGCACAAGACTTCTGTACTTTAGTGTCTGCTCCTTAACCTCCAGGATATTGGAGCAGGTACTGTAGTATACCTTTCTTCATGTTCTCTTTTTGTGTATGTTTTTGTCATTTTGCACCAGTCTTCTCCAACCAGGAAGCCCAATTGTAGTGTGCGTTGCTACAGTATTTTTCATCTGAACTTGCTGTGTCCTTCAGTCGTACTTCTTGTCTTAGTCACAACCTGTGGCTTTGTGTCTATGAATTTTGTATTATTGTGTACCTTTTTTACATATACCATTGATTAGCGCAAATCTGCCTATGTTGCAACTTTCCCTTGTTTCTCTATCTTGAACATGTCACCTTCAGTTTGTCCTGCTGTAGATCCAACATGTCCTAGGGGCAACGAGTACCCGAGAGCAGTCAAAAAGGAAAAGACGTCTGCTATAGGCCCAAGAGCACCCTGACGGGAACTTGGTTCTCCAGTAGTTATTTGGATGACAGTTCCTCTCCGTGCTTGTGTTAAACCTTCCTCAGTTTTGTCTGATATCTTTTGTTGTATCCATGTCCTGTTTATGTTTTCATTTGATTTCTGGTATTAATCCCTATCTGACTGGCTGTGCATCTTCGTTTTGACTTATAAGTCCTAATACTTCCCTACATTATTTTCCAATCCTACCCATCTTGTCCATGTTCCTGCCTTGTATTTTTGATCACTTCCTGATCAGCAATCCCCTATTTATTATTACACACATCTAATGAGACACGCCTTTATTTAGGCTTGTAAAAGCAAAACCAGGTTTAGTTTCATAAGATAGGATAATATAATGATCTTCAAGTAGTGAGAATTGCACATATTAGAAAGTGTTTCCATTTCAGTAGGCGACTCCAAAGCTTTTCAGCCATGCAAAGCAGCCATATTTGTATACATCTGCATAGGAAACAGAAATCTGTACTTAGCCACTACTTTTAGTGGTACAATGGCAAACAAATTACAACTATTGCACACAAAGGTAGGTTGTGATGAATCTGGTATCTAACACGGCTATAATAATATAAAGAAAACAGATAAATACAAATAAATGTGGGATTAATTTTGCATTTTTTTAATACATTAATCTATTTTATGCTTCCAGAACAAAAGGGAAACAAACTACAATTATCACAAGGGTTCAATACACAAAATGTCTCCATTTGTCAAATATAAACGGACAACACATGATTACAAAGTATCCACCTTCATACAGTTATTTATAACTTCCAGTACTGGCCCATTTACCAGGGATTAAACTTACTCTATGCCATGCAAATATAGTTATTAATACCACCGTATTATGCAACGATTTGCAGAGAATACAAATCATTTACAATAATTCCAGCACCAGTGGAGCTTACCGTTTAAGTTCTCACAAATACATGCACAATGGTTCATCTCTGTCAGCAGATAATTAACCTGCAGGTATTTTTTTTAACTGTGGGAGGAAAACTCACACAAACACAGGGAGAACATGCAAACTCCACACAGATAGTGCCCTGGACAGAATATAACCCATAGGTCCAGTGTTGTGAGGCAGCAATGCTAACCACAGTGCACTGTGTCTCTCAGACTAATAGATTCATACATGGCCTGTGCCATGGTTAACACAAATGCTGTATAGCAATAAAGCTGTTTGAATGCTCATTTAACTCTTACAGGAAAATAATTAACTCTGACAAGTGAAGAAAGTCCTATTTATAATTTATTTTTGAAAGACCAACAAATCGAATGCTAACTGACAACTTCTAAGATACTAAAAAAGGGAATAGCACTAGGAGGGAATACATTAACCTAACCATCACAGAAAGCATTATTAATGATTACCATTGAGAGAACAAGGAAGACCTTGCTATTGGGCAGTTTATGGACTAGTTAGAAATGGAATTAATCATTAAGAAAGACCTTGTCATTTTGTGCACACATATATGTTTAATTATCTCGAGTCAGCTAACTGTATTATATGAATGTAATGATCAGCACATAGCCACAATCAATCTGTACACATACATGCAATAATTTAATTTTAGCCAGCATAGAATATCCATTAGAAGTGCAATATATACTTGTAAAGCACCTGTATATGTAACTAATTGGCCACATATTATAACCTGATCACTGCAATAACTTAGTGCACATGCATCTGTTAACGTCATATCCACTGGTCCTGCTGGCGCTTTATTTACATATACTGTGCAACAGTTAGTTAGTCTTAGCGTCTTGGACAAAAACTTCACAGAGTGGTAACATTGGATTCCAGAAGACAATCTAGGGGATTGAGGTCCCAGTCGGACTTCCCGTTGGTGTACGCTGGGCAGAACTTTGACCTGGGAAGTCTGTTCTGGGCCTTCCACTGGATGGATTTGGATGAAAACTTCACAGAGGGGTGGCAATTGGTCTGGGATGCCTAACGGAGGGGTTGGGATCCCAGTCAGACCTCCTGTTGGTGTACCCTGGGCAGAACTTTGACACAAGGAGCCTGTTCTGGGTCTTCCACTGGATGGATGACATCTTAGCTGCTATTTTTTTTAAATGTTGACAGTTACATCTAACTCATTGAAAACTTAATAACTTGCAGATTTAAACCTGGGCAACGACAGGTACTTCAGCTAGCATATAATAAGCTAACATGAGATACCGTATAATTACCCCAGGTCCATTAATAAGAGACCTAAGAAAAAGAAAATTATTGTTTAGTCATATACCAGGTTTAACATCAATAAAAGTAAAAAAATGGTGTTTATAAGTTATCAAATGTAAGCCTGGGAAACTAAGACAGTATTGGAGGCCAGTGTCTCTATCCCATATCAATGTCCAAAGCCTCTAAGAAATAAATTAATGCCACCTATAGAGTAAATATACTATATTAAACTACTTAAATATAGGTAGAGTGTTCGACACCCAGAAAACCGCAGGGCACTAGGACCCTGTAAAATAGTACTGTGTCACAGTATGATGCAGGAGAGATTCTAGAACCCAGGGAAAATCAAGGCTACTGGAAAGTTCCAGGGCTTTTTGAGACTGAGACTGTGGAGAGGAGGTCCAGAGAGTGAGTGAGTACTGAGCAGACATTTTGAGAAAAGAGATATTTTTCTGCTTTGCTGTTGTGAGGAAAACTGATGCAAGTGTTATTGCTGAGAGATAGATTGCTGCAGATAGCTGAGGCGTGTTGCAGCCAGAACCCTGTATTTGCAAAGACTTAAAGACAAGGGATGATATCAGTGAGTCCGATTGGAGCTGAAAACTATATACACAACAGGAAACACATCTGTGTAATCAAACTGACTGTATTCTCATTAACTACACAGTATATCCTACATTTTAAGAGCTGTGAGCTAGATTTATAGAGACATTTGCTTAACAAGTGGAGTGCCTCACCCAACCTCCCAGTACATACCTGCAGCATATGACCCCAGTTACAACTGAATTACAGATTTAACCTGGTATCTGAAGCATCCCGCAACCCATCATAACCTGAATATGCTAGCAAAGGAGCAGCATCATTTGTGACTTTTCTCTTGCACAATCGGATTAAAGCACAGTGATAATAGCCATAGTCTGTACATATAAAGCATACCTTCTTTAAACAAGGCAATACCATTTGTGGGAACATATCCAAGGGGGATCAATTTTTAGATGAACCAACATGTCTCTCAAGCTTCTTATAGCTCATTAATGGGTGGGTTTCTTGAAGAGCAAGTAATGTTTATCAATTGAGAACATATCTCAATCATACTTCGATTTGGCAATATTTACTTGTTATAAGTGCAAATTGTTACAATCAGAATATTTTTTTTGGAATGTGTGTGTGTGCATGTACATATACATATACTGTATATGGAATAGAGCTTACAATTCTATGAGATGTGGACAGGTCACAGGCAACATAGAGGGGCTAACATGAGGCTTTGATGCAAGGAGTGCAAGCTATGAGAAAGGTGGGAGGTGTTTAGAGTTTAAAAACGGCTTGGTTATTGTGGACTTCGCGTTCAGAGCCAAACTAGCTTGCCAAGGTTGCTAGCTTGCTAGCTTGAGAAGGGAACTGTAAATTAGTTAGCTGTAGGAATCGCCAGCATTATTCTTACTCTGATCAAGTGTTATTATATAGTCTAAATGATTGAAATAAGCAGATTATCTGCACTTGAATGCGTTGTCAGAGTGATTATTAGAGTGTTGTCCTAAATATATCAAAGTATTACAAATCACAAAAAATGGCATGGGGCTCTGTGATGCACAGGGCCTGGCACTAGGGCCTAGCAATAACCCATCAAACTACCTTTAAATGAGACATAAAAAGTTGAAACAGAGTTGAGAAAATCTTATATTAACAACTAAGATGTAAAATCAGTATAAAGTTCATACATGTCTAAATAAGCAAAGCAATATGCTGATGAATGCATCATAAGCTAAAATATTTTAAGAAAAGTTAATACACGTAAAAATAGACTTTTGAAGTGCATTGACACATTTTTCCCATTTTATAAATGATTCCCAAATAGCACAATAAGTTCATGAATTAGGGACTTTCTCAGTAAAATCAAAGTCAAATACCAAGCATAAATAACATTAGATTCAACTACAAGTTGTAATGGCCTAGAATAATAATTATGCAGAAAATACATATTTATTGTAAATTAAAGAAAAAAAATGTTGTATATACACTTTGGTTCTGCAATCTTAAAATTATAGGATAAAAGATGAAAGTACATTTGTTGCTGGAACAATGCCCAAATGTAATCAGCAAGATCAAAGGCAACTTACAATATGTTTAATTGTAAGAATTGTTTTACCTTGGAATGCACAAACACAAGATAAGATAGTTATTACATTTGTTTTCTTATAAACTAAAGTAATCATATTTTGTTCTATAAAACAATAATCCTTAGAAAAGCAATGCATTGTATGTTTGTACACAAAATACCCTTTTTTTTATAGAACAGTAACTGTCCCTTTTCAATATGCAGTGATTTGTTTTGTTCACATTATCACTATATTTTCCAAAGTTGCCCATATATGCAGCACTTAAAATGCCAATATAGTCAATTTAGACTCATTTGGGCACAGACAATGCTCGTTAGTTTATGAACATTATTTTCTATTACAGTAACATTTCATGACTTAAATACATGTACATTGTAGTAGGAACTATTGACATTTTAATTAAAATAATAGAGACAAAAATACAGAAGATAAATATAATAAATATGAAAAAGACAAGAATTCCATAGTAAATAATAATGAGATGAGTAGTCAATAAGTCTGTTTAAAACAGCAGTAAAGTGATCAGTCTGGGCTGGGGGGCAGGGGGATATCTGAACCCTGGGCCGGTCCCATAGTGGGCTACCTTGGGCTGGGTGACTGGGTCACCTACATTTGTTTCCTTAGAATTGTTCCTAATAGGCTGCTTAGTTGAGTCTTGCCCCCGGGGTGAAATTTGCCAGCCCTCCCCTGGTTACCATAATCACTTCAGTGGTATGGACAAGTGGGACTCATCATCCCACTAGTCCACTGCATTTAAGGGGTTACAAAATCTCACAGATAACTTCTTAGGTTGGGTACACACTATAGAATTTTCCGACCAATGTGTTTTCTACAACGATTGTAACAAGGACTGCCGATTCATGAATACACACTATACATGTTTTAAAAGATTTACCCTCAGATCTGCAGCGGCAAATAGGTTAAAGAGCACTGTTTGACTTTAGCATACATCAAAGACGTGCATTACAATTATATTACAGTAAATGGAGTGTTCATACTATTCATACTCTGTTTCAATTTTCTGCTGCTGGTTACCATGTTAGGAGAGTGGTGCTTCTCTAACACAGCAGACACAGATGAACTGATAGTTTGACAAACTTTTTTTTCAGAAATGCTCTGTGTGAATTTTGATTCATATACAGTGGTAGAGACAGTGATGTCACAGCAACTCAAACTGTTACCATGTTGTCCTATAACTCATCCTATAAGTAGAGACACTTGAATTATTTGACATTAAATCAAATTTGGCCAGTTCAAGGGCCTCAAACTTGTTCACAGTACAATTTGCCCATTCAATCTAGTTTGCCCAGCCCCTAAATGGTGATCCTCGAGCTCAGGTTTACAGATGTGGTCGGGGTTCTTAAAGATATTCAAATAAACCATAAAATGTTGTCTGTTCAAGGTAAACTGGCTACATTTTATAGTATTTTTCAGATTTTTAATTCGAACAGTGAATATACTTTGAGTTTGAAGTTTCCATGGAAACCTGTTAAAATACTAACCAATGTAGACTGTAAGCTCAAACAAGCTTGAATATTGTAGACCTGACCTTCACATGGTCAAACCTGTTTGCCTTAATTGAATTTCAAAACAAAAAGAAAGTTGTCAGCGCTTATCCTCTAAACTGCATATCTGTGTGTGTCTAGCAAAATGAAAACATGAGGTATTAGTTAATATTTTGATCAAAAGACTTAAGCCTGCATCCCAACATCAAGGGTACCTCATTATATGCAGGTCCTACACTGAACTATATGCTTTAAACACTATTAAAATGCAGTTAAAATCAGATGCAATCACCTCCCAGGTATAGGGGTTTACATCTAGCAAAGGCTGGCTTGTGAGCCACACCCAAATGTGCCTTAAATAACTTTCTTTTTGTTTTGTATACATATATGGGCATTTATATTGCCACGCAGCTGGTACCACTAACAATATGGGATATACCGAGCGCGGGCTTATTGCCAAGCAGCTGGTACCATATATAATGTGGGATATACCGAGCGCGGGCTTATTTTTCCCTTAATTGAATTTCACTCAAATTTTTAGTGTAATGTAAAGTTTGAGAATTTGCTATTAGTTTTCTAATCTTACAAACGGTTTGATTTTGCTTTTGAGCAATTTGGAACATATCTACTCCTAAGGTCACTGTCCTAAAATGTAGGATGAGCTTCAGATGCCTCTATAATGGAGTGAGGAGGTTATATTTTAACAGAGCTGCAGTGAAATGTCAGAATACCACTGATCAATGTATTTTATTGTTTTTTTGGAAGTACTTTAATATTATTTGAATGATACATTGATTTTTATTTACCATATAAAAAGTATAGAATTTGCCTACATTTTTTGCCTATGGGATTTCTTCTCAAAAAGCAACTGTGTTCAGGGAGCAGAGATTCTATACTTTTTGGTCTTCTTGAAAATATACATTAGGGTGCTTAACCCACCTATATATATAATATTATATAAGATTAAAATGACTATGGACTTTGTTATATTGCTAAGATAATAGGGCAATGCAGATAAGAGTAAAGAATAATTAGCAATGGCAGAAATTATTAATAGTAACAACCCAGTACCACAATATGTGTGACTTTCATGGTAGGGACTAGAAATAAATGATTTGATTCACCAAACTGTTCTATGAACTCAGAATTCAATGTAAAATCAACGCCAATTAGTCTGATTCTAAAGAGTAGAACAATTGTTTATTTGGAATAGGAAAAAGATCTATGATATTATAATACCTGTATGCTAATAGGGCTAAAATTTAATCTAACACCCACATTTATATGTAGACTTAGACACAGCCATATGAGCACATAATGGGTTATGCTTTTGAATATCAAAACTTTACATTTGTCCCATAAGCAGGGCTATCTTTTCCATTGGGCACAATGGGCAGCTGCCCGGGGGCTCCACGGGCAAGGGGGACCCATAGGCAGGGCTCTTAATGAGAATAAATAATCCTGCAAAAGAAAAAAACCTGCAAGAAAACCTTCAAGGGTCACTGAGCAAGTACATCTATCTATCTCTATCTCTATATATCTATATTTATATCTGTATCTTTATACATCTATATCTAGGGGCCCCAGTGCACTGCTTTGCCCGGGGGCCCATAATGTTGTTAAGATGGCCCTGCCAATAAATTGACAGAATAATTTTGGTGACAATCACTGGTTTCACACTATGCAGAACCCCCATCCCCCAAAAAGGAATATTAATAATAATCATTCAAAAATAAAATTATTTGTTGTTTTACAGACCACTATGATGGCAGGCTGGATGCAGGTTATAGGACTAATGGTTGGCCCTTAGGGATCAGGTAAAGCAGTAGTGCCTTAAGCTAATATGAACTGTGGTGCTTGTGACTTCCAAGGTAATTATAGGGTACATCATTGCTTGGCAACTTGGGGTCTACAGTGAGTTGGGTAGTTGGCTGACTGAGTTTTTTCAAATTTATATGGCCAATCTGCTGCATGTGGGGTTTTGTATATTAAATGTTTATGTTTAATAAAGTTGTTTTATGTTCAGAGAACATGTTTAGTTAATAAAGAAGTTGAACTGTAGGCTGACAATGTTGACATGATAATGGATTGCTCTTAGCTAGATAATAATATTGCATACATTTTCAAATATATTTTTTCAAGGAATTCAAACATTTGGATATATTTGTAATGAATTTTAAAATGTTTTAAGATTTAGGACTTTGATAAAGATGCATTTTAGACTTAATTATCTATTGGATTTTCTTTTATTCTTACGATATCATTGGTTTACCATTAGAATAATGCAACATAATTTTTTTATAATACTTGTCCGTTATTGTTTTTTTAAACTTGTCCGTTAGTTGAAAATGGAATTTGAAGTCCGTGATCCCTTTTCATTCCTTTAATTTCTATATCTAACATCTCCACTGCACTGATGCTCCCTATTGCCCTGATCACACTCTATCTATCAATTACAATCCACTTATTTGCTAAATCTGTGGATAGAAGTCTTACTTGTTTAATTTGCGTTTATGAAATTGTTACCAACTGCATTTGTTTGTTATTGTAATTAGAGATGTTCACTGACCCCCATGTTTTGTTTTTGGATCTGTATTAACTTCTTGTTTTGGTTTTGGTAAAACTACCCTCGCGTGTTTTGGTTTTGGATCCCAATTTTTTTCAAGAATCCCTATTTTTTTTTGCTAAAATAACATAAATTGGCTCTTTGTTTATTACTACATTATTATAAACCTCAATAACATTAATTTCCAATCATTTCCAGTCAATTTTTGTCAAGTGACAAGAACACTGCTACCCTTCCTGTTTCTGTATGAGCAATGGCGCTGGATCTCCTGGGGAGGGAGGTACTTATAGAATCCAAAACCCACGAGATCCGATAATGCAACAATGACGTTTTCCTCGATTCAGATCCAAGGACACGCAAAACTCTTTTCATCAGTTGTATACTATCTGTAGTTTTTCACCCTGATTTCCTTACAAGCTTTGCAATTTTTAATGAATATGGGTGCTGAGTGCTAAAAACAAATCAGCCTTTTTTCTATGTGTACAAAAGATGTATTAACCATGCCTCTCTCACAGAGCAAAAACAAATTTTTAAATTTATATCCATCTTGTCGAAGGCTCTGGCAGGTGATGTTGAAGCCAATCCTGCGCCAACCCCTTCTACAAATGTCAATATAACTAACATAGTGTAAATTTCAAGCTCCCAAAAGGGCTTTGTCATCTATTTAAATATTCATTTTCTAGAATTAACTCTGTTTGCCCGAACTGCGCAGAATGTTTTTGAAACCTACAGACACTTGCTGTAGAGATGCTCAGTTGTTGGGGGTTTCTGATCGAAGGTGGCGGTCGCGGATGAAATATGAAGCACGGGTGTTAATGTCCCTATACTGTTCCCTAGGACCTGTGTATTTGGTCTTGGCTTGGACCTTCTGCTTAATAGAAGTTTGACTAGACATATCAGGAATCTCCTTATCTTGGCCAAGGTCGTCATTGCCAGAACGTGGATGGCACGGGAGGAGCAACGCTTTGCCCGCTGGGTCACCTTGGTCAAAGAGGCTGTGGGACATGAAAGGTTTACTTTCAAATCTCGTAGTGCTATGCCTAAATATGTTAAAGTCTGGTCTAAATCGGCAAAGACGCCCGACTGAACTCTCTTTCTCTTGGCCCACTATATATTGGCTGTGAGCCCCGCATGGATACGACACTAGATCTTGAGTGAGCTGGGTTGGGGTGCTGGTCACTCTGTGCGCACACAAACATATTGTTAGAGATTATTTACTGTAGTCAACTTAAGGAAGTACTGCATTACACAGATGTTACCATATGGCAAAATGTTTTAGATAATAGGTTTGCTACAATTGTTAAGGATTAGAGTTATCTATTATACTGGGTAGCATGTTTTCTTTTTCTTTTCTGTACAAATATTTTCAAAAAAAACATCTGATTTAAAAAAAATATTAATTGTCTAATATCTAAATTAGATAGACTAAGGGATTGGTGCTTCAAGACGAGTCCGTCTTAGAGAAACGTGACTGAGCCCTAAGACTGTGACACATTTATTGTCATTCAAGGGTATTTTTCGCTTTTAGGAAAGATAGGACAATGAGAGAATGAGGAAGCTTAATCTATGTAGAATATTCCATGGATCTTTCCAATGATAAGCAAGTCATGTGGTTCATCTACAATTCTATACTTGATTTTGAAAGTTAGCCTTTTCTTCACCAATCCGACCATAATTGCTGGCATCCATTGTGTCCCTAACAACTCTCTGCTATCCCTAATGGATAATATAAACTCTCTGGGCAGCATTATTTTTCCATATTTAAAAAGTGACCTGTTGAAACTTTAATCAGCATTGGCTTGAACAAAAACCTCAACTTCTGTGACAAATGGAAATCACTAAATTTGAAAAAACGAATTTCTCAACCAACAAGAACCAATTTCCATCCTCCAATTATTCACTCCTAGATCACATCCTTTCTTACTGCCATAGCAGAATCGACTGATGACGTATTCTACCTGACATTTTTAATGATAATACAATATTGTACAATATACATAAAATTAAACTTAAATCAAAGCCTAAAGTCCCGTACTCAGGAACGTTCCACCAATTGTTTCTGATATAAATTAAATTAGATAACTGACATTATTTCTGCATTTGTGTATATTTACTCATAGTTCATAAAAATTACAATACCAAGTAATAGATAATATTGATTAATAAGACTAATTAATACTGAAGCCATCTTCTTTTACATTTATTTTACATTTATGTTAGCTACTTTTGAATATATGTTTTTGCCCAAGTTTTGACCTTCTAGACTGGTTGCAAACAGCTTACAGCAGATGGGTTGATCACAGGAGCGTCATAAGGCAGATGGTCCATAGGACTCAGTGGTAGTCAGTATATTAATGATGAAAACTCCGGCAAGACTTACATCCACATGTTGAAGGCAAACCTTTCATTCCCGATGCACTTATAATCCCGACTGTTGTAAAAAGTGACGTCAAACAACTGTGATGAATGAAGAACCCGGCATCAGTAAATTATGTCACTGTCAAACGAGACGCTATTATTCCCGCTGTTAAGAGGTTAATGGAAGGAGGCTGCGATGTACAATAGAGAAGCCTTTGTAATGTATTTGCAAAATACATTGTACATCGCAGCCTCCTTCCATTATCCCCTTAACAGCAGGTATAATTGCGTCGCATTCACCGCAATTGTTGGATATCACTTTTTACAACAGTCGGGATTCTAAATGCGCCGGTAATGACAGGTTTGCCCTCAACATGTCGGTGTAAGTCTTGTCGGAGTTTTCATCATCGATATAAAGTACCCAACCAATAGGAATGTATAGGTAACACAGAATATGATAGTAGATTATTTATAACTCCCTCAATCATGTGTTAAGCTGATTTGTGTGTTGTGTCCTTATATATTACACCCTTAGGGTGAATGAATTAGCATAATGATAAATATGTATATAACGAATCTCTGAATTTCAGACCAGAGCAGCTTCAGATTCCATATTTTGAACATCTAAGCCTGTGTCCTGCTGTATATGTTTTGATGCTGGTATATGTGTTGGCAGAAATAAATCCTCCTAACCTGTTCCAACACGATGCTCTATTCCACAGAGTCAGTGTACGTGTCACGCGTTCCCTGGATTACTTGACACCTTATTGACTTTTACAATTTCAGAAATGTCTTGTGGGGATGTGGTAGGGTTTATCAGTACTTTAAAAGCCGACACAGTTTAGAACTACAAAACAATACTGAATAGCATTACACTGACAAGCTGAAAATATGTTCTTATTATATAGCCATCTGGCACTGTATCCTTTAGATTTAATGACGTCACTTGGAATGGGCAGAGTAAAAATAGTGCTTTTAAAGCAGAAATTGGCGGCCCCGCCACCTGTTTAATGTAATCCAGGCAGTTGGGGTCAGGCATTGCCGCTTTAAAAGTGCAGTTTTTACTCTGCCCATTCCAAGTGACGTCATTTGTGAGTGTATATATTTCTTTCTGATGCATTTTACATGTGGAGGCGATTAAAGCTGTCGGATACAGTGCCTGATGGCTATATAGTAAGTACATATTTTCAGCTTGTCGGTGTAATGCTATTCGGTATTTTTTGTAGTTCTAAACTGTGTCGGCTTTTAAAGTGCCGTTTTAATGACTACCACCAGTCTTGTGGAAATGATGGAAAGTAAGTGGCTTTGTTAAAGATCTTCATGATTACAAGAACATTCGGACTAAATGCACTAGGCAAACAAGAGTAGCAAAACCTCAATATTACTCTGACAATTTTCATCACTTTATTAACAAGTTTTTTTTAAAACACAAGTTTATGGTCACCAGATATAATAAAATGAGCCCACTGTCGAATCAAAATAAATGACGATGATTCCCTATAGGAATGAATGGTACACCAAACCATGATCCAACGGGGTTCGATATGGTGACTTTTCCCATCTTTAGTAGTCATTTAAGTTTAAAAAGTTTGAGATAGTCTTCTACCAACCCTAACCCCCCACCCAAAAAAAAAATAAAGAATATTTTAAGCATATTGAACAGATAGTATTCATAGTGTCCATTTAATAGATTTTGTACCACTGCCACATACGAATGTTAAGCGCAGACATATTAACATAAAGGGTCTCTATACAAAAACTACACATTTACCCAGAGAAAAAGTGTTGTATGTTGGTGTGATGTACCTGAGTGGACATGGCAAGTTGTGTGTGTCATGGCACTATGCCCATTTCATTATCTGAATGATATGAATTTGTTTAAACTGTATCCATACAATTTCTGGAAATGAGAAATTTGTAATTGTGTCTAATCTTTCCGTTAAGGTGGGTAATTTGGAAACTAATGGATTAATGATTTACTGATTTAACAGTTTACTAGAATGGGACATCTATCCTGAATATTTGATGTCCAATGCAAGCATGTACAATTAATATTTTCCCTTATTTTCTAAGAAGTTAATTTGTTGTCATTTACAAATCACTGAATTTAATATCCCCATACACGTTGTGATTTTGATATCCAGTTAGACTATTTTAGACTTCATTGGCAACAAATTGCGACATATGAAGACACAACAAAACTGCCAATCCTGATCAACATTTGATTTTGAAGGTTTCAATGTTTACCAGGATTGGTGGAAAATGCAGCAGAATGTTGGAAAGTATCACATTGCAGCAGTTATTTACAACCTATGAGTATTACCTAGTAACAGCTTTGTCCAGTCAAGTCCCATTTGCTCCTACTGTACCATTTTTACCCTCTCTCTAGACTGTTAGTTCTAGCAAGCAGAACTCTCTCTGTCCTATCACATGTGAGGTCATGTGCGCACCTCGTTTGTCTACCGTAAATGTACCTGTTATATTTCACTGCTTAACTTTTATTTGCATGAGTGTTTTTTTATGTTTAACTTTGACTTATAGAACTTGTACTTGTATATGTGCTACCTGCAACCATACTTGTATGATTTGTGTTTACATGGTTTGTGATAATGTTTAATCTGTATCCATATGTTTTGAAAGCTGACTGTCCGGTGCTGCTAAATTAGTGGTGCCTTACAAATAAACAACGATTATGATGATGGTCCGGTTGTGTCCGATTTAGCAATATTTTGTACTGTGAAGCCATCCTGGACCTAGGCTTGATGCGCAAAGGAAAAGTAATGTCTCCTTCGGATCAAACTCCTATGTAAATTATCTATAGATCTGCTAAGCTCCTGAAACCTGTACATACTAATTATCTTTCTGAATGTTATTTGTAGCACTTTCAAATAAAGAAATATACATTACATTTAAATTGTTCATTTACATCTGAAACCGCCGCTGGCAAATGCAAGTGGTTTCTTTCAGGGAGTCACATGGCATGTCACAAGCCTGTCACTTCTGTCAAGAATGTCATGGCATTATATGAGAAGTTTCACATATAGTTTTATTTAGATGTTATTATTTAGGTATATGCTAAAGGTTAACATCATCTTACAAGTATAAGTTAATTAATATACATTCTATTAAAGGCAATACGCTTGCAAAACCATTTCCAAGTATACCCAAGGGTCTCCTTAAAGCACAAATATCACTGAAAAAAAGAACTATCATGGGAAAACCTCAAATAGAAACAGGGAAAAAGAGATGACACAGGAAGATGCTGCTTTCTTCGTCTAATAGACTTTTTATATTCTTACCTTATCTTTATATTTTAATTTCACATCCACTCACATTTATGTCTTATTAATATTTAATGCCCAGGTACTATCTTGCATAATAATAAATCAACTGATATTGTTTGCAGATTTTGCATAATTAGAGCCAACATAAAAAGCCCAAACTGAAGCATTGTTATACTACTCTCATTTTAGAACTAGAAATTATGGTGTGTTAAATATTGTATTAATGATAAATAGATTATGTCATTATTGCTAGAAAAGCTGAAACTATTAGGTCATGAAAATGCAAGACTCTTACACCTAATTGCAATATAATATGAAAAACTATTGTTAATGGTAATAGAATAAGAGCTGTAATGCTGTTTACCGTATTTACATGGTTTAAAAAGGAACACAAGTTGACATGGTACATGCACCAAGATGTCTTTGCTTCACATATAAAACATGGTCATGGTATTATTACTTTTTAAAAGTCATAATTTCTATAATTTATTGTCAGACTTTTCATCTTAAATTTGTTTATTAATGAGATGATGAAACATGATGTTTATGGAGGTGAATTTTTACTAACTTGTAATGTGCAGTTATTTTGGATTGATCTTGCACAATGACCCCATACTGAATAATGGTTTCAGGGATCACGCTGTTAGCTACTAAACATTTTTAAAAATACTCTAACCTGATAGAACATAGCATATATTTGAAACTCTGTCTCATAGTAGGGGTATATAGTATGGCATCTACATGCCCCAATTCACAGTACAGCTGCTTCACATTTCTGTATTATGCAATACAGTTTCATGTAATCCCCCAGTAAATAGTTTATATACCCTGAATTGCATGGCTCCTGACTATATTCAACAAATTGTACAAAATACAGAACAAATTGTTGCACCAATAAATAGTAGAAGACTGTAATCTCTTATTGTACGTTTGCTTATTAATATTTAAAGGTTCTACTACTAAAAAAGAATAGATACAAAAAAATAGGGTTTGAATTTATTGTAGGGCAGCACAGTGGCTAAGTGCACTTCTGCCTTACAGCACTGGGGTCATGAGTTGAATTCCCGACCATGGGCTTATCTGTGTGGAGTTTGTATGTTCTCCCCGTGTTTGCGTGGGTTTCCTCCCACAATACAAAAACATACTAGGCTAATTGGCTGCTATCAAATTGACCTTAGTGTGTGTATGTCTCTGTGTGTGTGTGTGTGTGTATGTGTGTGTGTGTGTGGGTGTGTGTGTGTAGACTGTAAGCTCCAATGGGGCAGGGACTGATGTGAGTTCTCTGTACAGCACTGCGGAATTAGTGGCGCTATATAAATGAATGATGATGATGATGATTGTAGTGCACATACAGTCTTAAATGGTTAGTATTTGTTAAGAAGGTTGTATGACTCTTAATATTAAAATAATTATTTATTAATTTCTTTGAAAACGAGTAATTCTTAAAAGCCCGCAAAATAATAGTGAAAGTGACAAGTGATAAATAAATGTGATAATGAAAATCTGATGAGAGCTCTGATATTATACATGTAACGTTGCTATTCTTTTTATGGTCTGTGAGGTATTCATTTAATTTAATGATCCTTTAACATTGTTCCTTATCCGTTTAGTTAAAATATATTGTTTGAAATTTCAGCGTCTATTATTATTATGCCTAATCTTATCCACCATGTGTATTAGCTATAACTATTTATAATGCAGACTAGTCTGAAAAGAGCAATGTATGTATATAGCTGCTAAAATTTAATTTCAGTATAACATTACAGCTCTGTTACTTAGCACATGTATATTGTGTGTATTATCTAGAGGCCTAGGACCGATGGCTATTTTGGCACATTAGGTTAGGTGTCCCTTCTTATTTGAAAATATCTGCGCTTATGAAAGCTTACTAAGCAGTGAGGTTGTATATATTACAGCCTCGCACAACTTCACACTTGAATTAAAAAAAAAGCCATACATATAGATGGCAAGGACTATATATAATAGTATCCACTAATGGTATAGTAGAAAGTTCAAGTAATTAACAGCGAATAGATGGTGTGTAATGAATACTTTCACCGCTATAATCACTCTTTTATACCATGCAGTTTTACTTGTCTCAGGCTCTTAGACCTATAGCTAATGTACTGTTTCAAATAACCAGCTTTTACACTATTATCTGTCTAATCCTTTTATTAGTTCAAGTGTGAGAAATGTATGTGTACTACAATACACTCTAACCACAGATTTTCTGTATATATTCAACAAATATAACTTTTGTTACAAATGGAGCTCCCCTGTGTTTCATTCCATACTATTTAATTATTAAAAAAATCCGGGGCTCATTTTTTATTTTTTTGGCAGTTTAAAGACACCTTTTTACCCGCAAAGCAATTTGGGCCTTTTTGTCCTTTCAGATCATAGAGTGGCTTTTACTTACTTCAAAATCCTTGTCAGGCTACCCAGCTAGCTATGCCTTGAACTGGTCTGTCCTCTTGTTTCATCAACTGTCTGATGCTGTTCATTGTCCTATTCTTCTATCCGTAGATATAAACCGTAGTCATCTGACATGTTTCTAGTGACTGGCTTGGTCGAGGTGGTGATTGCTTGGAGACTTGCTGCCATCTTCCCTGGTATTTCTTGGCCTTTTTTCGTGCTGTTCTAGGCACATACATATTCTAGCATTTGAAATATCACAGAGAGGTTTGATGCTGCTTTTCACTACTGCAACCATCTTCTGCCTAAAAGGCTGTCTCTCTGCCAACTTGTAATATCTGGTCATTGCCATCTATCGTAAACCACTGACAAGGCCCTTTGGACCTCCATAATATCATCACCCTAAAGTGTTGTAAAAGCTCTATGGTGTAAGTTTGCCACGTTTAATTTTTCTTTATATTATTTTTGTAATCCAAGTTTGAGCTTTGTTTTTTTTTTATTTACCTCACATATGTGGCTTGGCCATTTTGCAAATTGAACTTCTTACAGTTGCCAAAGGCCATTTTGTTGATAATTTAAACTTTCAGTATACAGTAAACATGTTGTAAGTTTTATTATTTGATATAAACTGCTACATAATAAATTAGGAGGACACATCTTTATCACAAGGCTGTTGTCTGTGGAAGGCTAATTAAGATAGCTGCTATTAAAAAAAAATAGGTTTTAAAATATTAAGGATTCCCAATCACAAATTTCAGATCTCCCTGTAAAGCAACAATGAACACCTTCACATAAATTGCATTAACACCTCAAATTTTTTAAGGGGCAACTTAATTCATCATCATTTATTTATATAGCACCAGCAGCTTCTGTAGTGCTTTACAACTCTTTCTACTAAAGCAGCGAATACATTAAATTGGCTTTAACAGATATTTGTACGACAAGGTTGATAAGGCCGACACCTTGCTTGTGTCTCAACAAAATCTAAAATAACTCATAATCACATCTCTACTATTTGAACTAAACAAAATATTTAGACTTATGATCCAAAGGTAATAACTAATGAATTCTTCTCTTTGCGCAACACTTTCTAACATACCTATTTATTTCCCAAAGTCAATCTCTGATTTTACCAAAGCATGCTTCTGCCACTGGTGCAGATGTTTTTTCCGCCTCCTACTATAAGACTTTTATAAACATTTTAAACCCTATTTTAAAGAATTTATTTAATTGCCCCTTGAAAGGTACAACCTTTGAACCTGTTACAACTCAATCCAAAATTGTTGTAATACATAAAGAACAACTACTGTCCTATATCTTTACTTAATATAGATTTAAAGTTATTTCAAATATCTTAGTAAATAGATAAAGTAAGCAATTGCCTGTCTAATTAATTCAGATTAGGAAGGTTTTGCTCCTAGTCAACAGACATCAGACAATACTAGAAGGAATATTAGTATTATCAATCTACTGAAAATCTCTAAAACTCCTGTCTTGGTCCTTGGTCTAGATTCTGAAAAGGTGTTTGATAGAGTGAGCTAGAATTATATTAATTTAAATTTACATTGCATGGTAATGGAAGATAATTTTCTTAGAGAAATATTGTTATATCATAAGAACTCCTATTTTCTCTCTATTAGGGGTTCACTATGTATGCCTTTCAACAAATGGCAATAGGCAGGGTTGTCCACACTCATCCTTAATTTTTGCCCTTGTTATGAGAGCTCTGGCAACTTAAATATTAACAAAAATCAATATTTAGTTAACTTAACATCTTAAGAAGAAAGAATCTAATATTGCCCTGTATCCAAATAATATTCTTCTAACACTTACTGATCCAAAAACATCGCTGGCTCTAGTAGTGGAAATCAAGACATATAGTTCCCTTTCAGGTTATAAACTGAAACCAATCTCGCTCCAATTAAAAAAAAAAATTTAAGCCAAAATTAAAATTGGCAATTCTCTCAAATAAAATATTGAATCATTTATTTGACTACAGGTTATAATTAGAGATGCTCGGGCTTGGTTTTCTGAAAACCGAACCCACCCGAACTTAGGGGATCCGAGTAGGCTTGCGAGCCGGCTCGGTGTTTTCGCGCGTCCTTGGATGTGAATCGAGCCTAAATGTCATTGTTTTGGATTCCATAAATACCTCCCTCTCCAGGAGATCCAGCACCATTGCTCACACAGAAACAGGGATAGTAGTGTTCTTGTCACTCTCCATTCTCCAGTGACATTGCTCAGTGCCATTGCTCATACAGAAATAGGAGGGATAGCAGTGTTCTTGTCACTTGTCAAAAATTGACCGAAAATTAATCTTATTGAGGTTAATAATAATGTAGGAACAAAAAAGAGCCAAATGATGTGATTTTAGCAAAACAAAATAGGGACCCAAAACCAAAACCAAAACACACGAGGGAGGTTTTGCCAAAACCAAAACACGAACTTAATCCAGATACAAAACCAAAACCACAACCAAAACACGGGGGTCAGTTAACATCTCTAGTTATGATTGTTATTAAGTTATTATTGGCCAATTTTACACCTCTTCTAGACAAAATCAAAAACACTTGTTATTTCTTGGCTAGGTAGAATGAACATTATTAAAATGGATGGACTTGCAAAATATCATATTTATTCCAGACTTTTTACCTCGGAATTCCTTTTACTTATTACCTTTAGAGACAGGTTTTTTTAAAATTATTTGAGGTGGGAAATGTATTTGTGTAAAAATGTGAACTTTACTTTGGAAAACTGCTGTGGCTTGCGCTTCCCAGACTTTAAGAAATATTATTAATCATTGTATATTTCAAAATGTCTTCAAATGCATGTTCCGTCAAGCACCAAACTGTAGGTTGGTTTTAATTGGTGAGTGCTATCATCAGTGCTATAAATGCTATCATGTGCCTCTCGCTTATGGTTTCTAAAATCCCATTCTAAAAGCCATTGCTTCTATGGCTTTCTCTTGTAAAATTTGGAATCTTCATTTAAATTAACCTCACTAACACCTTCTCTTTGACTTGTCCAAATTTTCCAGCTAGCATGAATCCTAGGTGTTGCTCCATCTGGTGTCAGGTTTTACAATATTAGACTCCTTACTAGAATTCTCTGACCTTCAATTGAGACTACATATCTCAAAAGAACATTTTCACAGATATTTACAGGAATTTTAATGATTCCATTTGATTTGTTCATGGAATTAAAGAACAATAATATAAATTATATTATAGATGGTATCTGGTTCCCACAAGAATTATGTCTTTTCCTAATCTTGCTGTTGGAGAAATTGTTATCAAATAGGCAGTTTTGCTCACTTTTGTTGGACTCACCAAAAGGTTTTCTCTTTCCACTCCTGATTCTAGCCATTAACAAACACTGCAATAAACTAATTTGTCACATCTACATTTTGTCATCCCCAGCATTAATAGAGTTTTATATGATTGTAAAATCGAGAATACCAAATTTTTCCTTAATAACTGCTCAAAAACTTTTGATAATGCCGGTGTACCTGATTACATTGTAAAATTGTAATACTTTTCTTTTTATATTTTACGGCATTTTGTCAATTCCAATTTCCTTTTCCTTTCCTTCCCTCCCCTATATTTTCTTCAGGTAGATTGTTATTTTAAATAATACTGTATAAATACTGTAGAAATATGCATCACAATTATTTGACTGACACTGTTAGATACTTTTGCGTTTGCTTTGGGTAGAGGGCCATGATTGAGTTTAATATGTGACCATGGAAACACATTTTTAGATGATATCTTTCATGTCAAGGGAAGGTATTCAAATATTTTTTCTGCGCCCAGAGAGAGGAGGGGTCTATAGTATATCTCAGGAGTTGAATAGACTAAGGATTACCCCACATTATTAGTCACTTGTTTACATGCCCATGTATATAGATTGCAAAATGTCATTCTGCCAGGATATAGCACTCTCACCATTTAAATATTTCAGATAAGCCCTTCTGTTTAACTTTTCTGGGAAGACTCCAGTGGTGTTAACCCTGCCACTCTGAAGTAGGCTCCTTAGTAGTATGTGTGCTGCACACACTGGAGCTTTTCCTCCTAAGAAAGTTGTGTAGGACACTACAAGCCATTAACCAGCCACCCATTTAGACTAGCTGCAGATTTATGATGAGATGGAAAATCCTAAATCAGTTACTCAATATACCAAAGCATTTTCCACATCTCGACTTCCTCTTGATAATCGATAATTAAAGGTCAAACAAAATTGAGTCCTAATTGTATTTTGGAGCATGGTGGCAAATTAAGTTTATTGTTTTTAAGTTTGTCATGGAAGGTGGTCTGCTCCAATGCCCCACCATCTGCCACTTTTCCATTTTCCACCAATAGAAATTCATATTTGACATCCACAATTTGGGAAATTCCACAATTTGCAAAAATCTTTGGCAATAAGTTGCCATTCCTCTACGGTCACTGGGAACTGCAAGAGAAAGATTGTTTTAATGTTAAATCAATACATGCATCTATTATCATACTAAGTATTTGAAATTCTATTTTTATTACACAGCCTGCTGTCTTATCTGAGGCAGGATTATTTGAAGTGGTCGAGTAATCTGTGACAATGATGCCTCTCACAAGACAGCCAGAAAATCACAGACCTACCCCCACAGCCAACTACAGACCTACCCATGCTAGACACTATCAAATCACCCAGTGTCACGGGCACTAGGAGTCTTTGCCCAGGATATCACCAGATGTAGTCTTACTAGAGTAGTGTATACACTCAGCGGTCCTCTGATAGCAGGGTGACTAGCGGAACAGGAGAATCAGCAGATGGTGAGAGGATGCTAAAGGAAAGTCTATGACTAGCAGCAACTGGTTATGGATTAGACAATATGAACACGAGAATCTTGATGGACGTGAAGACATGAGGAAAGTCAGTGGTCTGCATACAGCAAGTTGTACCACTGCTATAGTGAGAGGAGTTGTCCAGGAGTAGATAGGAGGTAGTGAAGTCAGTGGTCTGCGTACAGCAAGTTATACCACTGCTTGTAGTGATGGGACTGGTTCCAGGTGCAAGTAGGTAACGGGGAAGTCAGTGGTCTGCGTACAGCAAGTTGTACCACTGCTATAGGTGAGGATAGGCAATAGTGTAGATGAGTGGAACATAGAAGGTAACACGGAGAGCACAAGGAACTTGATCCCAAATGGTATACACGATACAATAGCAAATGACAAGCGCTGCTTGATAGATACAAAGTCACTACTGAGATCCAGGTCAAATGAGACAATGTCAATAGCATCTATATCTTCTGAAGATAAAGGACTCCGTAGATGAGCAGGACACAGTCCAAGCGGATATGCAATAAACTAGTAAAGTCAATAGAAGGTAAGCATACCGCTATTCAGTTGAGCAGGCTGTCACGAGAGAAACACAGGGATAGCTGAGCGGCTGAACGCCGACACGAGTAGAGGCCACAGGAGAGTGGTAGCGGTAATCCGTGTCTGTGTAGCACACAGGCAGAGAACTTGACACGAGTGGAGCAATGATGATTCATGCAGAAATCAGCAGGAACTGAAGACACGATGAAACACAGGAGAGGTGAAGCGGTCTGGAAACCGGCAATGCAATAGTCAGTAATCAGCTGGGACTGAAGACACGATGAAACACAGGAGAGTTGAAGCGGTCTGGAAACCGGCAATGCAATAGTCAGGAATCAGCTGGAACTGAAGACACGATGAAACACAGGAGAGTTGAAGCGGTCTGGAAACCGGCAATGCAATAGTCAGGAATCAGCTGGAACTGAAGACACGATGAAACACAGGAGAGTTGAAGCGGTCTGGAAACCGGCAATGCAATAGTCAGGAATCAGCTGGAACTGAAGACACGAGGAGAAACACAGGAACACCTTCAGAGACTCACAGGGAATGAGACTCCAAGATCAGGCAACGAGGTAATGACCACAGGTGCTTTAAATAGGGAGTGTTGCCTGATCAGCCAATTAACTAAAAGCAACAGGTCTGAAGGGTTCATAGAGGCTGTACATGCGCAGACCATCAGGATGGCGGACGGCCATGGTTCCTAATAACAGGAGAAGAGGCACTCACGGTCCGGTGAGTGACACCCAGCAACAAGGGGAACAAACTGGCAGGAGGGGAAAGAAAAGAGGACGCAACCAGGAACAAGCTGACATACAGACTCGCAAAATGATTGAATATGTGACCCAGTTAATGAGAAAGGTGCCAGACGATTGTGAACTGTTGGGAGCAACAGTCACACAAAAAATGAAAGGCAGCCAGTTGAAATGAGACTGAAGATTGTTTGGTCAATGATGTGCTTTACAGGATGTTGAGCGGGAAACTCTCCAAAGACACTAAATTGTCACAGTCCCCCCACACACAGGAGCAAGCATTTACGGCCAGCCCAATCCAACAATTCATCCATTCCCTCCCCACAGACAACATCCCATCATGGGAACCCGAGCAAGTACCCTTCCTGCCTATAGGAATTAAACACCAATGGGCAGTGCAAGTATGCTTTGATACACAGAAAAACTGTTCTCATTGGAAAACATTGAACATTTTCTGTTGTGACAACATTTATGTTTATATTTTTTTCTAATAAAGTTTAATTTTGAAGTATTTATAGGTTTTATGTTTGCACGCAATTCGTTAAAATATTTGTTTTGCTTCCCATCTTCTCAGCCACACCTGGGAAAATGTTGAAATGCCCATCCTGCCTCTAGAGCACCAAGCAGCACTTCCACTGTATATATACCAGTAGTTAAACATATTAAGTAAGAGAGTGGTGATATTTTCTGCAAAGGTGAATACAAGCCATCTGGGCCTGGAGATTTTGTTAGAGGTTAATACTTAATGTCTGATGGAACCTCTTTCATAGCTTTAGACTGTATCCTGGTATTTAGCAAGGATTTTATGATATCTAAAGGAGGTTGTATGATGCTGGTATCCCCATTTACATTATATTATTTAGGCTAATATTCTGCTAAAAATTACAATTTTGCTGATGTTAGTCTTCTTAACATTTTTGCCACTGACTATGTCTTGAATGCGAGAGCAAGATTGTTGATGTTAAAATTTTGAGCCAATATTGTCTGCTTTGTTCCTTATAGTAGTATTAGTATTTATGTTTCATATATAGGATAGCTGTCTTTATGTGAGTACTATTGAAAGGGTTTAGTTGATATATAAAACAGTTATTGGGGTTTTTTTTAGAGGGGAAGGCTTTGTAGCATTTTTAAAGAAGATAAAAAACAGAAGCAGCTGTCAAAGAGAGGTTGCTATTCCTCTAACAAATAGAATATAAGAAAGAAAGGTTGACAGTAACAGCAGATTGACTGAAAACAAAAGCAAACCTATGTGATGTAAAAACAGCTGACTATTTATTACAACATTAAAAATAATTATATATATATATATATATATATATATATATATATATATTTACATATATACATATATATTTTTATTTTATTTTTATACACACACACAAACATAATCGTTCCTATCACATCACATCTAGTAAACATATATTATACGATATTTAGACAAATGTCATTAATGTTATGCAGTCAATGTGTTGGATAGTGGGACCTATGATCCCAAAAGGTACTAACAATGAGATATCTTAGGAGTAATAAGTATAGAGTATCCACAGGATTCCAACAGATTCAGCTAGATATAATTAGCTTTAGATATTTCCAGGAGTTTCCAGGAGTTTGTGAATCAGACATTGTCACAAATAAAACATTCCGGACACAACTAGGCTATAGCAAAGGATATACTTGCAGGGTGCAACGATGCCTGCTATCTGGCTCTTGCAAAAGGGCTGTTTCCCAAAATAGATGAGATCCTGGTGATATAACAAGTAACAGTATCAAATATATTGGGCCGTCTTAACAGTTGTAAATATATACTTTACTCACGACTGCACGCCATAGTGTACATCCGAAGTTATGTGTAATAATACATGATGAAGCATGTATTTATTTATATATGCAATTTGAACAGTAAGAGAAAACATTTTAGCTAAGCGCTCTATTTTGGGATGACAGACAGTGTGAATCCCTATTCAGTAAGTACTTGGTAAGGTGCCAAGGGGCTCCTATAAACAGAAGAGTCAACAACCAGCTCCCTGTTGGATTTAAGGGCATGCAGACTAGCAAGGAGTAAATAATGTAGTCTCCAGTTCCTTGGATGGTTTCTAAATTTAGGTTACAAGGATCATGGCTTTGCCATGTATTATTGTGCATCTCTGTATTGGACACTAAAAGAAAGAATTAAATTTGAGTTTAAATGTTGTGGACATGGCTAAAATAAGTATAATATAGTGCATCACCCTCCAGCCATCATATCCTCAAAATTATAACCAAGTTTGTGCAATAATTTACAGGGGGCACTATTATTTGGGCAAGATTATCTATCTTTCTACCTAAATTTACTGAAATTACCAGTGAACCTTTCTATTTTTATCTAGCAAAGTAAATATATTCTCAGAAATCTAATTTGATTTGCCCCATACCAGTTATGTTTTGAAAAAGTAGAGATGTTGCCTATAGCAACCAATCAGATTCTAGCTGTCATTTTGTAGAATGTACTAAATAAATGAAAGCTAAAATCTGATTGGTTGCTATAGGCAACATTTCGACCTTTTCAAACCTGTAGTTTAGTAAATGTAATACTAACTGGTCTTATAGTCTATAAACTATTTCTAGGCTAACCTTCTTTTATTTGGAGTGTGAGAGTGTGTCCGGTGTTTGAATTAAGTTGAGGGTATGGTATCAATCCATTGTTGCTCTGGAAAGGCAAGTGTCAGTTAGATCTGAGGGCTTTTTTCTTGTTTGTTCCAAGAAGATGCAATAAGCAGACATTTATAATTCAGTTAAGTTGGCTGCTTTTGTGGTATTTAGATATTCAGATATTTAGTTAATATTAAGTATATACTCTGGAATAAACTGTGTAAGTCCATTCAGGATAACCTTAAGCTTCACCACACGTAGGGTACACTTTAAACAGAATCTTTTCTAAATTGTCTTAATTCATGGAATTTGATTGGTGCAAAATAACATGTTCTAGCACAAAGCTTTACTAATCACACATTTCATGGGTACCCATGCAATCTTTAGAAAGAAGGTGGAAATTTCCTATCAGAAGAAAAATCTATTTTTTTAAACTGCTCTAGGAAAAATGAGTCCAGTAATTGAGCACACAGAATTAATCTAGAAGAATTCAGTCATAGTGGAAAAAGAAACCAATTTATGTGCACATCAAAAAAAGTTAAAATTACATTAATATACTAAATCCAATATCTCAAAAGTACTCTTTTCATCAACATTATGATCCCACATAAACATATTAAAACAGGGAGATACTCGAGTATTTAATTAAGCTCATCAATAGTACAGTCATGGCCAAACGTTTTGAGAATGACACAAGTATTAGTTTTCACAAAGTTTGCTGCTTCAGTATTTTTAGAATTTTTTGTCAGATGCTGCTATGGTATACTGAAGTAAAATTGCAAGCATTTCATAAGTGTCAAAGGCTTTTATTGACAATTAAATTAAGTGTACGCAAACAGGCAATATTTGCAGTGTTGACCCTTCTTTTTGAAGACCTCTGCAATTCGCACTGGCATGCTGGCAATCAACTTCTGGGCCACAAACTGACTGATAGCCACCCATTCATGCTTAATCAATGCTTGAAGTTTTTCAGAATTTGTGGGTTTTTGTTTGTCCACCCGCCTCTTGAGGATTGACCATAAATTCTCAATGGGATTAAGGTCTGGGGAGTTTCCTGGCCATGGACCCAAAATTTTGATGTTTTGATCCCCGAGCCACTTAGATATCACTTTTGCTTTAAGGCAAGGTGCTCCATCATGCTGGAAAAGGCATTGTTCGACACCAAAATTTTCTTGGATGGTTAGGAAAAGTTGCTCTTGAAGAATGTTTTGGTACCATTCTTTATTCATGACTGTGTTCTTAAGGCAAAATTGTGAGTGAGCCCACTCTCTTGGCTGAGAAGCAACCACACACATGAATGGTCCCAGGATGCTTTACTGTTGGCATTACACAGGACTGATAGTGCTCTACTTTCCTTCTCCGGACAAGCATTTTTCCAGATGCCCCAAATAATCTGAAAGGGGATTCATCAGAGAAAATGACTTTACCCTAGTCCTCAGCAGTCCAATCCCTGTACACATAGCCTGTCAATGATATTTTTCCTGGAAAGAAATTGTTTATTTGCTGGCCTTCTTCACACCAGGCTATCCTCCAGAAGTCTTTGCCTCACTGTGCGTGCAGATGCACTCACACCTGCCTGCTGCCATTCCTGGGCAAGCTCTGCACTGGTGGTGCCCGGATCCCACAGCTGAATCAAATTTAGGAGATGGTCCTGGCATTTGCTGCTCTTTCTTGGGCACCCTGAAGCCTTTTTCACAACTATTGAACCTCTCTTCTTGAAGTTCTTGATGATCCAATAAATGGTTGATTTAGTTGCAATCTTACTAGCAGCAATATCCTTGACTATGAAGTCCTTTTTGTGTAAAGCAATGATGACTGTGTGTTTTTCTTTGCAGGTAACCATGGTTAAGAGAGGAAGAACAATGATTTCAAGCACCACCCTCCTTTTAAAGCTTCCAGTCATGGCAAAGAGGGACTTTGGAGTATATGCAAATTGCTATCATAAAAACTGAGGCAGCAGACTTTGTGAAAAATAATATTTGTGTCATTCTCAAAACTTTTGACCATTACTGTAGATCACAAGTGTGAGCAAAATATATTTTACATGATCAAACTCTTATCTTTATATTGCTATGGTTTAAAGATTAACCAATGGAAGAACCTTATTTATCACTGGGCCCTCCAGCTTATATGTATTCTATATTTCCCTTAATTATATTACATTTATCCAATGTAAATTAGCCATTGTTTTAACATTACATAAATGATGTTTAAACGGGGATCCATTTAATATGTATCTTAAATCAAGGTATTGAATCATTCCTAATTAAATCCATTATGAGGTTGCCTTAATTTATCGGGAATCCTGCAAATAATAATGATAATAAAAACAATGATAATAATAATAATAATAATAATAAACAATAATAGTAATAATAATAAATTACAAATAAATTTAATTTAAGTAATATTTTTCAAAGAATATTAGTGAAAAATGTATTATTCATCCAAATTTCAGAGATCTAATGTTTAATTTAAATCATCTGGAATAAAGCACCTAAACATAAAATCGAATAATCCCAAAATTAGATGAATTTTGGTCAAGGTGAAAACAAATATAAATGATACAGATCAATTGACAGATACATTTGTGACAAGTCAGTTACCAATTTAACCTATAATTATTTTGTGTATTATCATATGTGACAAAATAAGTTGCCTTGAATATATGAAGAAATCAGCTGCTGATTGGCTTAATAACCAAACTTACTGAGTGTTACATGTAATTACTAATATTGTACACTAAGTCAGTACAAGAAAGCACATAATTAAAATTCTATTATAGCACAATGATATGTACTCCTGTAATATTATGATGTATTTAAAGCAAAAACTCTGTCATAAAGTAACTATACTGTGTGCTGTAGAGACTGAAAGTGGATCGAGGAAGAGCAAACCTGAGATAGATAAGAGACATATTTTAATCATACCTCCCAATTTTTAGATTATGTAAGGAACATGAGCTATCTGAACAGGCAGTTGACTTTGACTGAATTCAGACATGCTTGGGTCGATTGAACATGTTTGGACTGATAGTCTGTGCTTCTTCTTTGTTTTGTAAATTTTTTCATAGCTGTTGGGGATTTTGGACATTTAGGAATGCTAACATCAAAAAATTGTGTTTGCTTAATTGTTACAAGTGCAATATACTTGTATACAAGAAGTTGTTTAAAGATATGCCTCTGTGCAGTTTAAATCTACCGCCTCTTTGATTGCTCTCTGTTAAATTGTCAGCCCATATGTGATCATGCTCACAATCACATCATATCCCTCCTTCAATGAAGTCATACATATGGCTTGCCACTAAATTGTGTCCCTAAGTTATTGTATTCTGAAAGGATTGTCATACACAATATGATTGACACAGATCTCTTGGAGAAAAAGGGTTTAGGGGTAAAATAAGACAATTAATGGCACTTCTTTTGAATTGTGAGCTCTAAAAATCTAATTAGCAAATCATAAAAACTGGATAAAGTCATATAACAAAGATTCCACCACATTTTCAAACTATTATTCCACATGTTTCTTTTATTGCACAGATAGATGTAATAACTATTGCTTGTTTCTTGTCTGTATCCAACTTTCACCTTATGAAGAACTGAAATGCAATTAATACTACTATTATTACTACTAATAATAATAATAGTAATTGGGATCATTTTAATATATTTTATTATGCTTTCTTAGGTTAAAATGAAAATAACTGAACTAAAATCAAGTCTGGTTAACTAAACTGTATGGGAACTTGGCTTAGATAAATGTATAATTAAAACAGTTTTTAAAAACAATCTATTTTCAAACATCCCACATACTGACTCATTGAAGAATGAATGTTTCTTCTTTTCTAATGTAATTACTTTAAATTTATTTTTAAATGACCGATTGACATTCCAAAATATTAAATAACTGCTCCATATAAGCTCAGTTTATAGGTTTAAATCAACTTGTAATGTGTTTAATTTTCTAATTCAACTTTATAACTTCATCTTGAGCCCGTTAATTTATCATAAATAAGATTAATTAAAACAATTTTTTTACACTATTCTTTCTTTTGATTTGGACCAAAACAGTAACTAGCTTGCAATATTCCTATATTGTACAAACAGATCGGCAATAAAATGTGTCACAAGCTGACTGCTTAAGATGTACCTTTTATTTCTAATAGCTAACTGAAATTATAATGATATAAAAGTTTTTTAATCCATTCTCTTTGTGTGTTGCTGAGATTTATCGCCTCCCTGGACCACACCAACAATTTCTTGAATATTTCTCTGCATGGCTTCCTTACTCCTTATCTTCCGACATCCCTACCATCATCATGGGTGATTTCAGCATCCCTATTGCCAATCCACATTCCAATGCTGCTTCCAAACTACTCTCTCTAGCCTCCTCCCTCAGCCTCTCAGGATGGCCACTGCCTTGATCTTGTATTCTTCCGATTATGCTCAGTTTCTGATATCCTTAACACTCCTCTCCCCCTCTTGGATCATCACCTTATCAGCTAAACGTTCACCCCCAGCACTTTAAACTCTCTGCTGTCAAACTCTATCAAGTCTCCTTATGTCCGCAATCTTCACCAGTTTTCCATCTCTTTCCAACACCTTCTCAATTTGTACATTCTCCTTCCGTAATATGGCAGTACTTCATTTTCACAAAACACTAGCAATGGCCCTTGATCAATTGGCTCTAATGACTCTTCATACTCAACGTTGTCTTCGATGTCAGTTGTGGCACACCAAGGTACCACAAAATCTTCAAAAAAGTTCCCATAAAGCAGAATGTCATTGGCATAAATCTCGTATCTGTAATGATTTCCTTAAATATACTGCTATCTACCACTCCTATCGAAATGCTCTGGATACTGATAAACAAACATACTTCCAATCTCTCATCTGTGCTCAAGTTTTTAAACTTAAATGCCTATTTAACACATTTAAATATCTTCTCAACCCTCTGATTACTATCAGTGCCCAGGATCTTGCTTCAAGGACAAGATTGACAAGATCAGACTAAAAATGGTATATTCTTCCATGACTAACAATCAGCTCAATTCCTTCTCAGCACCCTATGATCCACAAATTAAGATGAAGTATCTACTCTCTTCTTTTCTTCCTACTCTACCTCCTGTCCTCTTGATCCTATTTTCTCACAAATCCATAGAGCCCAGTTTCCTATGCTCATTCCACCTCTAACTAAAATCTGTAATCCCTCTCTCTATGTCACGGATCTCAAACAGAAGTACAGCTAGGAGTCATGGATAGGTGAAAACACTCTGTGTTTATTTGCAGAGAGGTATTAACAACAGGTAATAAGGAGCAGTGATAAATACCAGGTTCCAGCTGATGCAGAAAGTAGCATGAATGTCCAGAAACAATCAGGTAAGGACAACAGGAAATTACATCAGGATTGGACAACAGGAAAGGACAACACAGGATGGGACAACAATAACCAGCCCTGTGTGCTGGGAGTGACAGGTATATAAAGGGAAAACCACAACCAGGTGCATGGGATAATTGGTGAACAAGTTAACCCCTAAGGCAAACAAGAAGGGCATAATAGCAGCACCTCTGGTAATCAGAGGTACTGCTGAAATACAATACAATAATAGGACACAAAGGGCAGGAGCTGCCATGCAAAGCAGCATGCAATGCATAAGCTGAGGGCAGATCGTGACAGTACCCCCTCCCTTAAGGGCGGATTCCAGACGCCTAATTACCAGAAATGTCTGAGTTCATCGGAATCATAGTCTACAATTGGGGGCCCGGCAGAAAAGTCTTCGTCCAAGGGCGGAAAGGCAAAGGAGACCATGCCAGTTGCCAGTTCAAGCTCCGTAGACCTTGCTCTCTTCTTTCGCTTTTTCTTCTTGCGAGAATTCCCTGGAACAGCAGTTTGAACCAATTGGGTGGAGCACAATGAAATCTCTAGGCCAGGTGAGATGGGTGGACCTGCTGACAATACAGAGGCCCCGTAACATGGCATAGCGGGAGGTGTTGGTGAAAACTTTTTGATCACTGCCTCGACAAATAGTTGTAAGTCAGAAAGAATGGGGTGATCAGACTCAACAAAAGGGTTTGCCCATTGCATAGCCTCTCCTCTAAAATGTGTTAACAAAAACAAAACTTGCCTCTTTGGGTCACTGGCAAGGCTAGGTACTGAGGGGAAATAAGAAGCACAAAACCTCAGTAGAGCACTAAATTGAGAAAGGTGCCCCTCAAAGGTAGATGACAGCTCACACTTGGCACCCTTGGCAATGGATGGTTCGGACTTGGCAGCAGGCTTGACAGCAGACCCGGACTGGGCGGCTGGCTTGGCAGCAGACCCGGACTGGGCGGCTGGCTTGGCAGCAGGCCCGGACTGGGCGGCTGGCTTGGCAGCAGGCCCGTACTGGGCGGCTGGCTTGGCAGCAGGCCCGGACTGGGCGGCTGGCTTGGCAGCAGGCCCGGACTGGGCGGCTGGCTTGGCAGCAGGCCCGGACTGGGCGGCAGACTTGGGAGCAGGCCCGGACTGGGCGGCAGACTTGGCAGCGGGCCCGGACTGGGCGGAAGGCTTGGGAGCTGGCCCGGACTGGGCGGAAGGCTTGGCAGCAGGCCCGGACTGGGCGGAAGGCTTGGCAGCAGGCCCGGACTGGGTGGAAGGCTTGGCAGCAGGCCCGGACTGGGCGGAAGGCTTGCCAGCACTTTGAGAAGCCTGAGGGCAGACAGCACTTTGAGAAGCCTGAGGGCAGACAGCACTTTGAGAAGCCTGAGGGCAGACAGCACTTTGAGAAGCCTGAGGGCAGACAGCACTTTGAGAAGCCTGAGGGCAGACAGCACCAAGTGGTAACTCGGGCTGGACCGCATGGACTGGCAACTCGGGCTGGACCGCATGGACTGGCAACTCGGGCTGGTCCGCATGGACTGGCAACTCGGGCTGGTCCGCATGGACTGGCAACTCGGGCTGGACCGCATGGACTGGCAACTCGGGCTGGACCGCATGGACTGGCAACTCGGGCTGGACCGCATGGACTGGCAACTCGGGCTGGACCGCATGGACTGGCAACTCGGGCTGGACCGCATGGACTGGCAACTCGGGCTGGACCGCATGGACTGGCAACTCTTCTGGAGCAGACTGGAGAGACAGGACCCCCTCTGGAGAAGTCTTTAAGGGCAGCGCCCCCTCTGGAGCAGACTGGAAGGGCAGCGCCTCCTCTGGAGCAGACGGGAAGGGCAGCGCCCCCTCTGGAGCAGACGGGAAGGGCAGCGCCCCCTCTGGAGCAGACGGGAAGGGCAGCGCCCCCTCTGGAGCAGACGGGAAGGGCAGCGCCCCCTCTGGAGCAGACGGGAAGGGCAGCGCCCCCTCTGGAGCAGACTGGAAGGGCAGCGCCCCCTCTGGAGCAGACTGGAAGGGCAGCGCCCCCTCTGGAGCAGACTGGAAGGGCAGCGCCCCCTCTGGAGCAGACTGGAAGGGCAGCGTCCCCTCTGGAGCAGACTGGAGCTCAGGAACAGAGACAGCGGCTGAAGACTCGGAACTGGACACAGTGGCAGGAGACTCGGAACTGGACACAGTGGCAGGAGACTCGGAACTGGACACAGTGGCAGGAGACTCGGAACTGGACACAGTGGCAGGAGACTCGGAACCGGACACAGTGGCAGGAGACTCGGAACCGGACACAGTGGCAGGAGACTCGGAACCGGACACAGTGGCAGGAGACTCGGAACCGGACACAGTGGCAGGAGACTCGGAACCGGACACAGTGGCAGGAGACTCGGAACCGGACACAGTGGCAGGAGACTCGGAACTGGACACAGTGGCAGCAGGCTCCAAGCTGGAGGCAGATGATGTGACCTCGGCACAGGAGACAGAGGCTGGCACCTCGGCACAGGAGACAGAGGCTGGCACCTCGGCACAGGAGACAGAGGCTGGCACCTCGGCACAGAAGACAGAGGCTGGCACCTCGGCACAGGAGACAGAGGCTGGCACCTCGGCACAGGAGACAGAGGCTGGCACCTCGGCACAGGAGACAGAGGGAGTGGGTGCCTCAGGACAGGCGGCTGGAGCTGGCAGATTGGGTCTCTTCGCAGAGAACAGGAATGCTGGAGCATAAACAGATTTGGAGTGCCGAGAGGAAACAACAGGAGATTGTTCAATAAGCTGACGTGGTCTACGGACAGGACAGTCCTGCAAGAAATGTGCATTGCTGGCACAGTAGAGACACAGTTTGTTGGTTATTCTGCGCTGTCGCTCCACTTCGGTCAGATGGGGGCGTGGCCCACTTGTGAACCGGGCATTAGTTAAACTTCAGTTGTTAGTTAAATGCAAATTTGACATGGTATTATAGCAAGGTGTTGGCGGCACGGATTCAGCAGCAGACAGAGTTGGCTGGGTCAAATCAACAGTATTAGATTTCAGTGAAACAGTCTCTGATAGTGTCCTAAGTGGGTCCAAAAGCAAAGTGGAAAATTTAGCCAGCTGGGAGCGTAGCAATATAATGTCCATTTGTAAGGTTTGTAGCAGTGGTAATTCCATAATTGGTAAAACAGACATGTTGCAAAAGACAAATGAAAACTTGATTGCAGCAAAAAAAGTCCCAGAATAAAACAAAACTTTCACCTGACTCCAAAGCTGTTTTTTGGGCTGGTTATACTGTCACGGATCTCAAACAGAAGTACAGCTAGGAGTCATGGATAGGTGAAAACACTCTGTGTTTATTTGCAGAGAGGTATTAACAACAGGTAATAAGGAGCAGTGATAAATACCAGGTTCCAGCTGATGCAGAAAGTAGCATGAATGTCCAGAAACAATCAGGTAAGGACAACAGGAAATTACATCAGGATTGGACAACAGGAAAGGACAACACAGGATGGGACAACAATAACCAGCCCTGTGTGCTGGGAGTGACAGGTATATAAAGGGAAAACCACAACCAGGTGCATGGGATAATTGGTGAACAAGTTAACCCCTAAGGCAAACAAGAAGGGCATAATAGCAGCACCTCTGGTAATCAGAGGTACTGCTGCAATACAATACAATAATAGGACACAAAGGGCAGGAGCTGCCATGCAAAGCAGCATGTAATGCATAAGCTGAGGGCAGATCGTGACACTCTACTGGTAACTTCACTTCATTACTCAAGCACACGGTGATTACTCCTCCACTGAAAAAACAAAATTCAGGCCCAAACTCTCTCTCAAATTACCATCCCATCTCCCATTCCCCTCCAATCTTCTAGAAAGAGTTGCCTACACTTGCCTCACATGTTTTCTTTCTGCAAACAGCCTATCGGATCCTCTTCAGTCAGTCTTTCATTTGCAACACACCACAATGACTAAGGTCATCAATGATTTGATCACTGCTAAAACTAAAGGCCCTAACTCTTCTAAATCTCTCTGCTGCATTTGACTCTGTTAAACTCTTTCTTCTTATACAAATGCTACAATTCCTAGGTTTTATAGACACTGTTCTATCCTAGTTCTCATTTTACCTCTCTAATCGCTCATTCATTGTAAATTTCTCTGGATTAACCTCTGCTCCTCTTCCCTTGTCAGTTGGAGTACCACCAGGCTCAGTACTAGGTCCACTGCTGTTCTCGATCTACACCACTTCTCTTGGAAAACTAATAAGCTCCTTTGAATTTTAGTATCATCTCTATGCAGATGATACACCAATTTATCTATCCTCTCCAGAACTCTCATTAATAATATTCCCACCTGTCAGAAGAAGTTACCTACCTGACATTTCTATTTCCGTTGACAACATGACCATGAATCCCACCCCCAAGCTCGCTGCTTAGGTGGGATCCTTTACTCATAATTATCATTTTTTCCCCACATCAACTTTATATTTAAATCATGCTGCATACATCTAAAAAACATTTCCAGATTTCACACATATCTCACACAAGACAATGCGAAAAATGTAATTCATGTGCTTATTATCTCCTGCATTGAGTATCGTAATTTACTCCCTCCTGGTCTTCCCTGAATCAAACTCTAACCCCTATGATCTATTTTGCATGCAGCAGCTAGATTGATTTTTCTTGCAAATCATTCTTCCTCTGTTGAGCCACTCTGTCAGAGACCACATTGGTTGCTTGTTTTTCACCGAATCCAATGTAAAATACTTCTACTAATATACAAGGCCAACCACAAAACTGCACCTACATAGATCGCCTCACTTGTCTCAAAATATCTACCAACTCGACGCTTCCATTCTGCACAAAATATGATTCTCTTGTACACTCTCATTACATGCTCCCATTTCCAGTTACAGGACTTTTTTCGGGCTGCTCCAACTTTGTGCAATCTTCTCCCTCTCCCTATCCTCAAACCTTTAAGCGTTCTTTGAAAACCCACTTCTTCAGGCAAGCTAATAACTTTCCTCAACCAATCTCTTAACATACCTAGGTTACCCTTTTACGACCCTTTACACAGTTCACACAAGACTACAGCCCTCTGACCCCCTGACCAACATTGCTATGTTACTGAATCATTTGGCCCGCCAGGCACTCTTTAACTCTGCATTCTGTCTGGACCAATATGCAATGTGTGGAACTTGACTCCCACTGTCCTGTAGATTGTAAGCTTGCGAACAGGGCCCTCTTACCTCTCTGTCTGTTTATATTTTCCAGTATTGTTTTAGTACTGTGTTTGTTCCCAATTGTAAAGCGCTATAGAATTTGCTGATGCTATATAAAAAAAAATGTTGATGATGATGATATAATTCATATTGTCATGCATTGTGCTTGTAGTCTTTGCTTGAAAAACAAGATTTAAAAAGAATTCCACAAATGTTTTGAGTAGGGTTCAATAATATTTAATCACTATTACAAAAAAAAACCTAAACCCACTATTGCAAAAAAAGTCCCTGTCTTGTGCTGGGGCTATCTAAGTATTTGGGGAAGGGGCAATCTACCCATTTTTTTTATTTTATTTATTATAAAATTATTATTATTTAATATTTAGTTAAGTATTTATTTATTTTCTTACAAAGACAGCCATACAACTAAGTTAAAATACATTTATGCTTGTTATATTAACAAACATCAAGTTTTTTTTCATCTGCATTTATGCCCTGCTCCATATTTATTCATTTGAGTGCAAATCAAATTTTAAATTTAAAAGGTGTTTTCACAAGACTGTGTAAGGATGAATTTTCATATATGTCCCAAATGCCCCACATCATGATCTGTAATACTATCCCCTCATCATACAGACAGGATACAAGTGCAAGGATAATTATGCAAGCAGTGTCACCTGACCAATAGGGTTTTCCAATTTCGTCTAACCATCACTGGTTTAATTAGTTAAAACCAGTGCTAATAGTTTACACCCCCAAAACATCACAAAGCCCCAATGTATTACCCAAATAAGGCCCATTCAACCCTGTTCATGGAAATAATAACTTACAAGCAAAGGAAAATCAGCAATATTGTGCAGCACTTTTGAAGCCAACTACAATACACCCATCAAAGATAGCTAGCTGAAAAGCACAAATTTATTATTTGCTAAAAGTTTAACATTTTTCTGTTAACATGGGTTAGCTTCTTAAATTTTTTAACAAAACATGCACAAAAAGCATACATCCAAAAGGCAACCTTTGCAAATATTTGCGCTGAAAACACAAATAAGCATTTTAAGTTATGGTTAAGGTATGATTTTACAAAAAGTCCCCCAAAAAATGTCAAAATGCAAAAGTGGAAGTTAGGAAAAAGTGAACAGTTTTCTACTTTAAACTGCCCGAAATTTATTTTATTATTCTTTTGTTCCCAAATTTGACGCACATTATCTTCAGGGCAGCCTTGTGGTGGCATGGCAAATTTCAACTCAAAATCTCTTACTTTTTGAGCTATAACCCCTGAAGGTTTTTGCCACCCTATGGCAAATTATACACAGCAGAATGCAAATTATTAGAATGAGCCTTAATACAAGAGCGGCAATGTGCCCTTATAATTAGGCAATATTACATATGTTCCTATATATTGTAAACAACATTTCAGTTTCCATGTAGAGCAAATGTTGGTTTGTGATATTGTTTTGTGAGTCATACAATGTAAAAACAGAATCTTCTACCAAATGTCTTTGTTGAGCATATTTATGAACAATAATAAATTAAATGTTCAAATCGCAGCTGTATTCTTTGACTTTACAGATGTCAGTGATATGAATAAAAGCTGTGATTTCTCTTCTGTATAAATGTAAGACAGAACATTGTAAAATGGTGCCAGCTGTAAATTGGCATTTAGAACATTGTTCTTAGGGGGAGGAGAAGAATCAAAAAGAAGGAGTCATGTCAAAATGTTTGCATTAATATAGACAGGATTTTAGCTTTTATTTAGGATACTACTTATTATGCCTCCTTCATACATATTTAACATCATGTCAGTAAATTGGGCTGAGTCATTAAAATGCAATTATTTATAAAGCAGAACAACTTCTTTCCTGATTAGTAAAATGCTCCCTCATTATACCACCCACATTTATATCACCATCAGTGTTTATTTTCTGAAAGTTGGATTTTTTAAACAAACATACATATAAGCTAACAATTTGTTTCTTCTTATGCCAACCTGTTTGTAATAGCAGCTTTTATGCCCTTGTTGTAGTTAGAAGCTACCAGTTTAAAGTAAAAAGTACTATTGAAGCCTTTATTTCAAAGAAAATCAAAAAAATTGAAATAACCAAATTTCTGTAAATTAAGACCTGGATTTGTATTTGCTAATTTCCCATGGTAGATAGCGATTCTTTTGTTGCCACTACTTATATAATACTGTGGCTGATTTCTTTTTAAAATACAAAGCTTTATATACCTGTTTGTTTTCTCTTAAAAAGACTACATCAGTCTACTCAGAAGTTGCATATTTATCAAGTTGTATAATGTTAAATATATATACACACAGAAATGCATAATATAGCTATTCAAACTGCAGTACTCATTGGTTGCAATATTTAGCAAACATGATGGGCCCGAGTCATTAAGGAAAGTATGGCAGAGAAAAGGAGTAAATGGACAAAACCATGTTACAAAGCAAGGGGTGCAAATTAGTTTAATAATTTGCACATAACATATATACTGGCTCTTTTTCATGTAGCACACAAGGGTACCTTCATTTGATACAGTTGTCTAGTTTCAAAATAGTATGTCTTGTTGGCTCTCCATATTATTCGTAAAGATTTTATGCATTCATCCAAGACAGTGCAAACTAACAAAAATGTGTAATTTTAATATTGATGTGCAGATTTTGTTATGAAAATCTATGTGTAGAATCATGCTTTTTGCTGTTTTGGAAAGGTGCTTGATGCTAAAGCAAGTAACACAAAGTGTTTGTAGGTGGTTTTTAGAAAACAATATACAAAATTGCTTTTTGCTCCCTTTTTGCAATCTTAATTGAAAAACAAAAACACATTTTAGCCATTTGGGATAGATTTTCTTTCCTATGTATGGTGTGTAAGTAAACTAAAGGTATTTTCTGAAAATTCGACTACTTCTGAAAAAGAAACAAAGTGTAATTTTTGTGGGTTCTGCATATATAAAAAAGTTATTGATGTTGGAATGTGACAATCCCAAAAAGTATCAAAGTGGACTCAGCACGGGGGTGAGAAAAATCTCAGCTTTTGGTTCCATAGCATTTGGTTTCATCCCTGTTTATTGCTGCAAGTAGCCCCACTAAATACAATTATAGTGAGCTATGACATCATTGTTTATTTTCTGACAGTTGGATTTTTAAAAAAACAAACATATAAGTTAACAATTTATTTCTTCTTATGCCAACCTGTTTGTAATAACGGCTTTTATGCCAATGGTGTTGTTACAAGCTAGAGTTTAAACGAAAAAGTAATATATTGACACGTAATGCTGTGGCTATAGTTTGCATATGCTGTCGGTTTGCTTACACTGTCAGTATTTAACATTGTTACAAACCACAACATAATAGTTGCAAAACAAATAATAGCCGACACCAGAGAGAAAGAGGTAATTACCAGTGGCTCACTCAATCAGTGCAGTATGTTAGGGATATGTGGTTGTGGGCCAAATGCTATGAAATTTATTATTATTATTATTACTATTATTATTATTTCTTAGCACTTAGCCAAAGTAAAAAAAAAAAAATTTTTGTTGAACTACTAGAGTAATTTATCAGTATCTGCAACCATGTTATGCAAAATACTATAATAGCTGCCAACAAAAGAGACATATAAAATAATAAAAAACCTTATTTTCTCTATAGTATTATGAATCAATATATTTTACATTGCTAAATTGTTACAAAATGGCTATTCCTTTGTTAATGAATGAAAAAGTTTTCAATTGGACATAAATTTCTCACACTCACAAGACCAAAACAACCCTCAACGGTAAGCATATGTAGCAGGATCTTGCTAACCATTTTGTTAAAGCCATTATATTGTCATTTTCTGGAGAATGCTCGCAAAATAAGCTGTGGAGAAACAGTATAAAACATAAGTGGCTGTCAGCAGTGCGGTTTATCATTGTTCAACAGACAAAAAGCAGACTGTCATAATAAAAGGCATTTATTTGTTTCACATTTCTGACTTAGGGCTGGAAAGGGGGGTGTCATTTGTAGTAATTGTAGAACACATAAATAGTAATAGTAGCTTTAAAATCCTAGAGCAAAGGAAATTGTAGATATTGCTGAAGAGAAGAAAGTGAATTTTAGCTACCAATTCGCAAGGGATGTTTAAATATTGCAAAAAGTTGTTCGTCTTGCTTATGTTTTGCAGCAACAGTTGCATTGAAGTTCATTGGTTATGCCCATAGGAATGTTTTGTATTTAAATATTAACTTGTTTAGTAAGTGTTTTTATTGCATTATTACTTTTTTGTCTCTCAGTCTTGCTTACTATTAAAAATTGAAATCGATATTTACATTTTTAGATGTGCAAATAAAATAATAAAACAGATTAATGAACAGTAGGGATTAGAGGAAAAATCTAAAATACAGAGAGAACTATCAATAATGGTCATATAACAGCATGTAATATTTTAAATGAAAACATATTTTCATCCTCGTTTAAAGCAACAGTAATTTGTGTTGTATCATATAGAGGATTCGTTTAAACAAACCATCACCGATTTAGAAGCAAAGATGTAGCCACTGACAACCCAACATACAAGTCATTCTGCCCAAACTTCCAATGATAGGGTCCTGCTATAAAGGCAAATAAATAAAATAGAACACAATGTTATCAATAAACATACCATTATTGAGATAGCTGCAAAATGGTGTCCCTTGTAGTTCCTACCAGGGTTGGATTAAGGGAATGGGGTGTCCTGGGCTAAGGGAGCCTCCATTCCCCAGTGAGGGCCCCCCCCCGTGATCTGAGCCACCCCTACCGTGATCCGACAGTTAGCCCTATGGTTAATCCGGCCCTGGTTCCTACTATAATATCATAAGCATCTTTTTTTGGTCTGACTATCATGTGACACTGATCTGCATGGGAACATTCAGAGGCAATCAAAAGTCTTTGTTTAAATCTTTTAGGCTTATTCTATTTGTATGATGCTAACATGTAAATATGTATAAGACAATTGAAAGAACAAAATAAAGCACATGAATATTAAATACTTTTACCTCTTTCTTTCTCAGAAAGCGGACCTCAGCTCATCACAACATAATCAGGTACATCATATATATTCAGTTAGAGAGTACCTAAGAAATGATTATTAGACATTAACAAATACGGCAATAACAAACAGATAAGATGGCCCTACTTACAAGCTTTATAGATCTAATGACACAAGCTAGGCAGGCAAAATAGTCCTTATTGGTCTATTAAATATAATTATGAAGAAAAGCTAGTATTTAAAGATTTGTGAATGGATATGTTAAAAATAATAAAAAAAAAGTTATCCCAATATTTTAAACTTGGTCTGGGAACTGATCCACTGGAGATTTGCTCATTTCTAATGGTGAGTTTCACTATGCAAGTTCAGGCTGCAGTGTCCCCGTGATGGACATCCTTACTAGACATCACAAACAGAGAAGTAAAATGTAATTGTAGCCATATGAGTCCAGTTGTTCTTCAATACTCATTTTTTAACATGAGAGACAAATATGTTGATCTTGCAATAAAATCCACAGTATCAAATATTAGTAAAAGGACACATATTATATATTTTTAATTGAACAAATCACATAAAGTGCCCCCTTGTGTAGGAAAAAGACTCATTGTTCTTCTATTAATGCAACACAGACCATAGTGCTGTGATCCACCACCTCCAAAAATCCTGTAAAACTCACCTCTCCCCTGCTCCAGCGTTGTCTCCTGTGTGCCGCGATCGGCACTTCCGGGTAGTGGGTCTCTGGACTCGCTGATTGGATCTTCACCTGTCACTTGCTCCAATGTTGTGTTCCAAGTGCTGCGCTCGTCAGTCGCTGTGGCGGGTCACATGACTTGTCTGACAGGGTGGGTATTTCAAAACTTACCTATATAAACCATGCACTGACACTTGTTCAGTATCAGTGCAATTTGTTTGCTGTGCCTTTTTATTTTTTAACATTAAACATTTTACAAACAAAAATTGTGGTTATAAAGAATCTGAAGTTTTATAACAAAAATAAGTTGCATATCTAGGCAATAGAGCTGAAAGACAATAACAAGTACATGTATAACCAATACGATAAATGAAATTAAATGTAAGTAGATAGGAATGGATTGTGGGAGATGGGAGGGAAGGGCTCTAATATTGTGTAAAATCACCAAGTTATGTAAGATTTAAAGTGCTTAGATGTAGGAACCAAGAGTAAGGAGATAACCAGATTAATTGGGAGAGAGTTTTCATAATAATAATAAGTGGATAATGGGTCAGGTTCTAAGATGGGGATGGGCAGGGACATATTGGTCATAGGCCTTACCGGGAACATTCCCGCTAGGCCGATGACCTAATGAGGCAGCCTGTCTAGTTGTTTTTTTCATTGAATTTTCTTATTTTATTTTGAACAAGGCCTGCAAGTGGCCGCGGATCACCTGTTCCCCCGCCCCTGTGAGCAGCCTATCCCACAAGAAGTGGATATCACATGGGACGCGTACCATGTGACAGGGGTATGTAGTGAAACAAGCACTCTGTGGGATACATTTTTGTCTGTATATTTCAGTTAGTGCTTACTTTGTAGATAAAAAAGAATTGAAACTCTGATAAAGAAAAGAATGTATATGCTGGGAGGAGATTAATTAGTATCCTTAAACATTGACCATGTACTGGTTTATGTAATGTAAAAGATGCTTTTGCACATGCTCACAAAACAGGTTGCACACAAATGTACATATGCAGATTTGCTGAAATGTGACAATTTCACCTGCTTGTGACTAAAGAGATGGGATGGGGAGGGAAGTTGCCATCTAATGGAGGCTGAGTGCAGTAAGAGCACCTTTACATAATTGTGAAAAAGATGCAGACATGCACAGAGACGCATATATGTCTGTCAAAGCTGTATCACATGTGGATGCCCAAGAGTTGATGCAAATACACATTGATAATGATGATAGTTGACTGCACTAGATAGCTGTTTCCAATTGGCTGATTGCGGATTCACCAATGAAACTGATAGGTGCTTTCCTCATTGCTCATGCATATACTATGAATTTGTGAGCATATTTGGCAAGATTACTTTTGTTGTTCGTACATTTATGTTATACCTGCTGTATTTAATAGGTTTTTTTCATCTTATTCCAACCTAATAGTGAATGAATATTCCACTCTCAAAACAAAAAAAGTGTAGGTGTAAGTGTATCTGATAAATGTGGACTTAAATGCATTCAAACTCAGCATTTGGCATTTTAAACCATGGTTTCAGAGATCAGAAAAAAAAAGTGAAAATAACCTTTTTACATGCATTTAGTTTTTTTCCTTTTTAAATTGAAAAGAGGACAGAGGAAAATAAAGTTAAACCACACAAAAACAGCCACCAAAACATATGAATCTAGTATTATTCAACTTGCCAACTATTCATTTATTGTCAGAGTAGTGGTTTTAAGCAACTTATCAGACAGGTTCCACATAAAGTCAAATTAGGTTCCCATGAACTGAAACCATTTCTGCAATACTGCCTCAATTTCTCCATGCTCTTGCTATGGGCAGCTGTTCTCAAGCACTTAGGTGTAAATTTCTTAAACTGCGGGTTTAACAAAGTGGAGATTTTGTCTATAGCATCCAATCAGATTCTAGCTGTCATTTTGTACAATGTACTAAATAAATGATAACAAGAATCTGATTTGTTGCTATAAGCAACATTTCCAATTTTTCAAACTCGCAGCTTGATAAATTTGCCCATTGGAATCATAAGAGGAGATAATAATAGTATTTACATGGTGAGTGGAAATTAGCCTTTGGGTACAACTCTGCCTACAATTAAATTACATTAAAGTAAGTAAAGCAACAACAATCAGACAATCATTTCTTATGTTGTCTTACATGCCTCAAAAACAGTTCCCAGTTATACAGAAATGTATAACTATGTTTCCAATTGAAAGTAATCTAGATTATGCTGACACTTAAATAAATTAGTAATTATTTATTATTATTATTATTATTTTTGTGTGCATATTTTTATAGTGAAATGTCACATATGTAGCAGAAATATAAATTCTACATGCATCTGTTCTCACTTTGAATCACTGTATAAGTGTGGGCTTGCCTGACTTTTTGATTCGAAGCCATCAGTAAAACAGATGCCATGTCTTGGTTCTTCAGAAGAACATTGTTTTGACATTTCTCTGTTAAGTGTCAGCAAAATGCACTAATTAACTAAGAAAATATGCAGCTGCAGTGATCACAAGTAGATGTATTGTAGCAGAAAGATTTCCAATCAAGATATTTCTAGAGTATGAAATGTTTATTTCAGTCTTGAGTATTTTCAATGTAACATTAGGCTTCCAAAAAAGAACATTTGATGGTAGCAGTGCACATAGCAAACTGCCACTTTGGTTTGTTATGCTCTGGTGCTTTGTGACTGTCACAGCTTGTCATAAAAACATATATTTCCAGATATAACCCTGCATGACAAGGTTTAATCATTCATACTTCAGCATCGTTCCTCCTGGGAGTTTTAGTCACCTCAAGAAAAAAAAATGAATAGAAATATTATGTATAAATTTCCATGTATCCAAATATGAAAGAGGTTTTTGTTCTACTTCTGTTACACACTGATGCACATGTTCAAAACTGTCTAACTTTGTACTTAGGTCTTCTGGCTTGCCAAAGTTTATTTTGCTTTTTCTAATGAAAATACTACTATCAAAATAACTTATTTAACAGGCTCCTAAAATATGCTCTTTATGACGACGTAAGCGAACAGTGACCTCACTACATGCTATATCTGTGTGTTTATATAAGTCTCTTACAATATTTAATTGTGGACTGGATAGCCATATGTATAATAGAAAACAATATGTTCTAAATATGTAAATGCAACAGAATGTATTAATGGGTTTAATACTAAGACCAGCAATTAACATTTGGGAAAGTGCAACCAATAGTATAACTGTAATTGCACATTAGACAGTGAATTGGGTACACTTGCTCAAGCAGACACAGCATCATATGTACAGACAGATCTATTTAAAACAGGCAGGTACCAGAACCCTTAACTAGGGTGGTATAATATGTGCACTTGCTCTAAGTGGGGTGCACAATTCTTATTCAGTACATATTATCACAGTCTGCATCTGTCATAATCTATAGTAAGGGAGGAGTGGCTCAGAGCAGCTCCAACTGTGAGTACTCTAACACAAAGACAGTCAAGGAATCCATTGGTGGTAGTTTGGAAGTGAAATATAAAAGTTGCCAGGTTGTGTATACGCAAATATGCATCTTTACGCTTTTGTTGACACATCTATATTGTGAGTTCCATGCATTTTAATATATTTGCAGCCATAAATATAACATATAGATAAATGTGAAGCAAATATGCATCAATCATCATCATCAACTTGAAAATGGCATTTATCTTATGTAGGCATAACATTTATGCATGGTGAGGAGCATATTTAAGGAATAAGTGAAACCCAAAGTATAGCACATCTTGAAGGGCCTGTTTTACATGTGTCTTCATACCATGTATGTGAACCAAGACACCCATATTTTTAATTGTGCAAAACACCTTTTCAGTTTTTTTTATCATGTTATAGTTTGTCAAACCTTTTCGCTCATGACCAGAGCTATAACTAGGGTGAAGCAACATGTGCCCCCGCCCAGGACAAAAGGCTTCAGCATGATACTCAACACAGTTTATCATGATACAAATGTTTGTCAAAATCTAACCTGAGTTGTAGCTCAGGGTTGTTCTGGCAATCAATATTCACTCTCACTGAGTATTGATAGTTGGAGTGGCACTGAACCACTTCTCCAGTCCTGTCTCTTCTGTAATGGCGGCAGCACCCCTAACTTGGCTTCTTAGGGCTGTTTTCTGAGAGTGTCTCCACCGACAGCACTCCACCAGTTGAAATCTACTTTGTGGGCCTGGAATGTGGCATATGACACTGATCAGTCAGTAATAATTTGCTCTTATCAATATTTGAGTGGTTAGCCACAGTTTTGGGAGTCAGGCACCACAAGCATTGATGGAAAATCACTGAAACATATTAAAAAGAGTTTAACTAAGAGATTCTGAATTTGAATATAGTCCTGAATAATTAATGTTATTAGTATGAGCTCTGTAACCAGAAAAAAAATTGTAGCCGTTAAATTTAGATGCAGAGTTGTAGCTAGGACAGTGCAATATTTACCCTAAACAGGGTACATAGCTGCCAGATGTGCCAGCTACTTTCAACTTATCACGGTCACTGTGTCACTCACCGGACTGTGAATGCCATTTCTCCTGTGTTCAGGAACCGTGGCCGTCCTCCATCCTAAGGGTCTGCGCATGTGCAGCCCTTATTAAACTTTCAGTACCTGTTGCTTTTAATTGATTGGATGATCAGGCAACCCTCCCTATTTAAACCACCTGTGATCATTACCTGGTTGCCTGATCTTGGAGTCTCATTCCCCATGAGCCTCTGAAGGTGTTCCTGTGTTTCCTTGTGTATTCAGCTCCAGCTGATTCCCGTCTACTACGTTTGTGGTTTCCAGACCACTTCAACCTTCCTGTGTTCATCGTGCCTGCACTCAGCTGATTCCTATCTGCTACTGCTGCCGGATTCCAGTCCGCCTCAACTCTCCTGTGTTCATCGTGCCTGCACTCAGCTGATTCCTATCTGCTATTGCTGCCGGATTCCTGTCCGCCTCAACTCTCCTGTGTTCATCATGTTAGCTCTCCACTGATTCCTATCTGCTTCTACTACCGGATTCCAGACCGCCTCTACTCTCCCGTGTTCAGCGTGTCTTCCCTCCGCTGCCTCCGCTACTACTGCCGGATACCAGACAGCCTCAACTCTCCCGTGTTCATCATGTTTCCAGTTTTACTTACTACTGCTTCCTGAGTATTGCTCCGTTGATACTGGTTACCTGCCGTGCGCTGCACCAACCTGATTACCGCTTCCTTCCTCTAGTGGTTTCTCCTCCTGCCGGCGTTCAGCCGTTCAGGTATCCCTGCATGTCTCACTGACAGTCTGCTCTCCTAAACCGGGGTATGCATACCTTCCATTGACTTTGCTTTTGTATTGCATATCCGTCTGGACTGTGTTGTGTTCATCTCCGGAGTCTTCTATCTACTGAAGCTATTGTGACTATTGACTTTGTGTCCTATTACCTGGATCGTTCTAGTGACTTTGTATACTTCAAGCAGCGCTTGTCAGTTATTATTGTATTGTGGATATCATCGTGGGATCAAGTGTATCCTCTGCATTACACTCATCTCCTCGTGTCCCTCCTCACATATATATAGCAGTGGTACAACTTGCTGACGCAGACCACTGACTCCTGTTTCCCTGTGTCACCAGTTTCTAGTATCCTCTCACATAAGCAGTGGTACAACTTGCTATACGCAGACCACTGACTTCCCCGTTACCTACTTGCACCTGGAATCCATTCCTTCACTATAGACAGTGGTACAACTTGCTATACGCAGACCACTGACTCTCACTACCTCCTCGCTTCTCCTGGACATTCTTCCTCACTATAGCAGTGGTACAACTTGCTGTACGCAGACCACTGACTCTCCTCATGTTTACTTGTCCATCTGGTTCCTCGTGTACATTCATCTACTCATTACCAGTTGCTGCTAATCATAGACTTTCTTTGAGCATTCTCTCACCATCTGCTGATTCTCCTGTTCCGTTGTCACCCTGCTACCAGAGAACCATAGTACCAGCTATATTACTCTGGTAAGTACATCATCTGGTGATATCCTGGGCAAAGACTCCTAGTGCCCGTGACACACTGTCATTGAGTTCTTACAGTCAGACCGGCTCTGAGCCAAGCTCTGCCTACTTGCTCTGTGTTAATCTCAGCATGCCAATCACGTGTGCAGCAATGCTGGCTGTAATCTTATTTAGTAAGTTAGGCATGTCTTACTGGGCTGGACAGGCCCCTTCCCATTATCAGTCCCATCAAGATATTCAAAAGGCATGATGATTGTCTAGCTCCTAAGAATTGTGGGTCAAAAGTCAGGTTTTGTTACTGTTAGACTGTGAATTATTATTGGTTAACATTTTGTGCACTTTCTTCTAGAAATAGGAGGCCCTCATTGACTCAATGCTATCAATATATTTTGTGAATGCAAGGCAATTGCAGGTGTGGAGGTGTACCCTGCAGCTGCCGTGCCCAGGAAGAGGGCGACGAAGTTGTGCCCCGAAGAAGTGCCCATGAAGGAAGAAGTGATTGGAACTTACTCACCGGTCCTGCATTCCAGCTGTGAGTACTTCTCTTCTTCTCCCGCAGGTCCCGGCAGTGGAGGACTAGTGAGCCAATCAGGGCTGGTGCTGCAGTGAGCCAATCAGCCGAGTGACATCAGCAGCTATTTGAGCCACCATCTTAAGAAGAGTTCGACGGCGGAGCTGGCGGAGAAGGACATTGTGGGACGTTCAGAAGAAGAAGAGACGCGGACAACGGCGAAAGTGGCAGGGAGCCCTTTTAAGGGGTGGGAGCTACCCGGCCATGAGAAGACGACGGAGAAGACACCATGGCAAGAGAAGAGGCCGGCGCAGAAGTCAGAAGATGCCGGGATCAAGAAAAGAAGCAGATCATTAGCAGGAAGTCCTTGTAGGGGCTGAGAGCGCCACCGCCAAGAAGAAAGCTGGGAGTGCCGTGCTGAAGAGAAGAGGCACCGCCGATTGGGGAGCCTGGAAGACCTGAAGGCATCGAGGGCAAGTTGAGAATCCTGCGCAGAGCAGTGAGTATATTTCTTGCAGTTAGGGCATAGGTAGGGTTTCTTTGGGCAGTAGGCCCATTTGGTAGATTTGGGCACAATGCCCAATAGGTAGAGATTATTTGAGCACAAGGCCCAACAGGTAGTTAATGGGCACAATGCCCAATAGATAGTTATTTGGGCACAAGGCCCAATAGGAGAGACAAGGCACAAGACCCTTAGAGGTAGAGTGGGTGTAAGAGCCCTGAGTTAGAACAGGGTACAAGGCCCAGAAGTATGGAGAGGCACAGGCCTCTAAATTAGTGGGGCTTGAGGCTCCTGATAGGGTAGCAGTGCAGTAGCCCTGTAGTTGTTAGAAGGACATCAGGTCCTTGTGGTTAGAGGGACAGTAGGTCCCGTTTGTTAGCAGGGCCATAGGACCTTATAGTTGATAGCAGGCGATAAGCCTTGGTTTAGCAGGATGCTAGGTCCTTAGTAGTGTAGGGGACACTTGGTCCCTTGATAGTTAAGAGTTAAAGTTACAAAGAGTGGCATATAAGGCCCCTCTATCGGTCTGAAAGGGAACCTAATTCCTGAGCCCCAAGACAAGGCGGGCTTTACGGCCAGGGTTCAAGCCACAGGCAGAGGCCCGCGTGGACCGCTGAGTTCCAGTGGACCCGGGAGGCCCAGAGCAGGTAAGTAGGAGTGGTATCTGTCTTCCCAGGTAAGTAGCTGGTGACCATTGGTAAGATGGTCACTGGCAAGTAACAGAACAAATGGTTTATTACTTGTATGCACATCGCTTAGTGTATTTCTCTGCAGGATCCAGGAGTCAGACCTTCACTAAAAACAGTGCTGAGACGGTGAGCGGCTGGGGTGAATCTGAAGTGGACGGTAGGCGGTCATCATTTGGAATGTAAGACATCTGTGTGCCTCTGTCCTGTTCCCCCCACAGGCGATACACAGTTATGGAAAGCAAAAACATCAATCGGAATTCAGTCATCTATTTTGCATACCCTAGCAGTAAAGGGTTTGGTATGGATGTTTTAGAGTGGGGAAGGTAGATTGGGGAGGTGAAGACATCAGAAGGGGTTACAAGGCAGGGAGTAGATTGGGGCAAGGTTTGATGAATATGTGTGAGAAATTAGAAGGGTATTTGTAAGTGAGAAAAGGTAAGGTGAGGTTGAATTCCTATGTAAAGAAGGTTTCTACATTTAAATTATGGAATAAATTTATGGTGGAATACACATCAATAATAGTTAAAGGATAGATAGTATATAGATAGAATATAATTGATATTAGTGATAGACAATAAGAGATTGAATAGTGTTACATAGTTATAATTATGTAATTACGTATTTGCGCATAAGAGTTAGGATAACAATGGTTAGATGGTATGGTGGAATGATGTGTGAAGTGAAACATTTAGTGAAGAGATAGAGATGGTAAAAGAGCATAAGAATAACAATTAGAGTAAATCAATAATAAGTTTAAGCACTTGGGAAAGACCCCACTGAGAAAGCCATATATCGGTGGCGAAAAGTGTTTAGACAGGATCTCACTTAGTTTGTTTCATTTATATTTTACTACTTCCACTCAGACCACTAATCCACCTTCTACGGACCTTGATTGCATCTTCATATGTAATATTTATGGACCACGGCTCCTGTACAACAACACCACAACAACTTACTACAAGCAGTGCTCCACAGCTATGGACAGATAAGTATATACATCAGTGTCTGTAATCAACAACTGCTCAGAGCCAGGAACAAGCATAGTACCTGTATCCATCAACTGTCTGGAGCCAAGAAGTAGCACAATGACTGTGTCTATGTTCAAGTATCTCCACCAACAGCTACAATTGCTATGTATCAATTGTTTCCCCCACCTTTTAGATTATAACCTTGTTTAGGCAGGGTCATCTTTGCATTCTGCTTCATGCCGTTGTATATTATTTGTTTGTGTCAATATCCCTTCAATGTATAGTGCTAAGTACTATGCTGGTGCTTAAGTAAGATAGATAGAATTTCATTTTGTTGGGATTATATTTAAATTATATGTCTAATCAAATGTATTTTTTCACACTGCATGAGAACAGCAGTCACAACACAAAGGGAATATTCCTATTGCTTTATTTTTAACGTGACAACTATGACATTTCAAATGTGCACAATAAATGCTGCTAATCAGGAAAAAAATATGAACTAATTAATATTTTTTTATACTGCAGTTTAATATAAAATTAAATGTCAATTTTAAGTTCCAATATAAGCACTTACTTTAAATATATTTTTTTAATTAAATATCCATCTGCCAAAACACTTACTAATATTAAAGTTACGTTCAAGTTGCTGCGCAAGTGCCTGCGTGACTGATTATCTTATGCCTATGAAAAAGATAGTAAACTTAAAAACATATTTAATCATTGTTAAAAAGATGTTTGTCATCCTGAGACGGAATAAAATATATTTCTATCAATTTAATGTATTTTAAATTTAATGTTTACAGTATTAAAGTACCTATATATTTTTATATTACATTACTTTTAAGCAAGATCACATTTTTACAGTTATAAACTTGTTGGTAATGTAACTTTCTAGATATTTTTTTAGATTTTCCAGTAGCACTTGCTTGATCCAACTGAATAGCAGAATAGCAGCATTTTTTTTTACTAAAAGAGAATGGACCTGAATCATTAAGGAAAGTATTCATTTTTTTTAATTAAGTTTTCTCCTGGGCAAAACCATGTTACAATGCAAAGGGTGCATATTAGCCTATTATATTGCTCATAAGGAAAATACTGGCTTTTTAAATTTTCTATGTTCAAATAAGCTATCAAGCACTTGTGTGCTACATGAAAAAACAGCCAGTATTCTCGTTATGTGGAAAATAATAAACTAATTTGCACCCCTTGCATTGCAAAATGGTTTTGTCCAGAAAACTTAAGTAAGAAAGCTTACTCAATTTCTTGCTTAACTTTCCTTAATGAATCATTTCCAATATCAGTTTTAAAACTGTTTTTTTTTGCTCTGTATCTTTGTGTGTTATAGCTGGTGTACAATATTCCATTTAATAAGGGGTTATATCAGGGGATTATTTACATTTATTTAATCTATTTTTTAAAAAGTAAATTCAGTTTTTAGCATGTTGTTGAATGTCAGTAGCTGGACAGCATACAGTGCTTTACAGGTTTTGCGAACTTGTGGTAAAACGTTGCACAAATCTAATTTCATCATGGAACAGGTCATTACACAGAGGTGTGAAGTTCTAATGATAGAATATTTAAGTTCTGCTTTTACTGTACCATTTGGTGAAATTGGCATTTTGCATTGTAAAATTGAGTATTTATAGTCTATAAATAGAGCTGGATCTATTCAATCTGCTGTGTAGTGTGTTTGGGGTTGGACTGGGAACACTTAAGGCCAAATACTGCTGTCAAAACATGCATAATTCCACAGCCAATTAAAGGGTGACGGTTATATTTTGGGGAAAATTTGGCTCATCTTGCATCACAGGTTAACAAGAGGAATATCACATGATAGCATTGTTATTTTAGCTTCCTTCTGCTACTTATCGCTGACCACTGCCTGGATTAGATTCTAATCTCTGCTGGACTCTTTAGTAAACTGCCCCATCTGATAGTGGTGGGGAGCAGCGAATAGCTTTAATGGCCATTACTGCTACGTACTAAAAACATTTACATGTACTTTATCAACAAGCTTTACCAACTTTTGTGATATTATTGATTTTAAAATCTTGTTCAACAGTGAAATCTAAATCAGAAAGGTAAATATTTTAAATGCAATCCTTTCTATTAGGATAGATGTATGGGGAAAATATGTTTTTGTGGATGCACAACTGCATAGAAATGTAATCCTTTATCGTGTCCCTTTGAGCGGAGTATTCAGAGTCTAGAAATGTCTTTATATATAATTTCAACATATCTTTGACCATCAAAGCTGCACTTTTTAGTTCTCATAAACTTTAATCACTGATGAGTCACATGATGACACACATAAATGTGTCAATGGAAAGGTGGACATTCTTCAGAACTGGAGCTATTTCAAAAATAGATAAAATATTTTCAAGCGTCATACTTAGTTATTCTATTTTTGCTATAGAATCTTACTGAATCATGCAGGTTTTACATAACATAAACTTGTGTAAAAATCATTAGAAGTTGCGGTTCACAAGAGAATGGGTAGGTCAATGGAAAACAAACATCCACTGCTCTTAGATGTTAGCAATTCTATATATATATATATATATATATATATATATATATATATATATACAAATATATATAAGCAGAATATGTCTAATTTTACTAAAATTGCAAAATAATATAAAATACAAAAAAAGGAGATTAACATAAAGTAGCATAGTTTGAGTTGACTGAAATAGGAAAAATGTTTGAATGCAAATACATTCACATGTGATAATAGCTCATGTGTAATCATGTGTAGACATCTCTAGTGACAATAGGGACGAAGTGGCAGGAACATCATATACCTCAGGATAAGAGTATAGGGAAAGAACAGAATAAAAATGGAATGTATAGAATGTTGACATGTTTTCTATCAAAAGAGAGGCATTGTATAATCACATAAATTGACCACTCACCTTTGTGCATAAAAGATCTTCTATCTACACTTACTTAAATAAGGGCTTCAGAGGCTCTTGTATTGGGATTTTATTTATACTGAACTTGGAAGTGGTAGTTCTTGGACAGGACCAGTTTTATAGAAAATGAGGCCCAAGGCAGGAATCAAGATGGAGCACGTTCATGGTAAATGCTGGGTAATCGATGGCTTATCACTTCAGCTATAAATGTGTGTGACTAACTTAAAGATTACATAATATTTAGAAATTATTAGAAAACAAAAACGTTATTTCCAGATTGAAATTCTGTAAACTATACACAATTTGAAAACAATTTTTATAATAAGGATAAATATTTAACCATATAATTTTTTAAAATATGAAGTAGATGTATTGTAACTATAAATCCTTCACAGATCTACACTCATAAATATAAGTAATTTAAAGCAGCAGCTGAATCAATGACAGCCAGACAACAATCATTACTGCTGACTGGGGGATAGTCAGCCAGTGAGTATGGTGATGATTGGCAAAAGTGGCAACAGGCAATTTCTCTTATCGCTCTTCAAATTCAGACTTCACAACCCCTGTCTGGGAAATACATGTAATAATCAGATGGACCAAATTTAACATCAAATGTCTGTGTGATGTTCCTGACCTGGCTGGATTGGGATCAAGTGTAACATAATATGAAATTAACTTAAAACCTCTCAAAGACCCATCCAGGTCTACTCTTCCATGGGGCAGCACTGGGTGCTCCGTGATTTCTTTAAATTGTAAAGAAAAAGAAAAAAACATTACAGGTCTAATCATGAAAGGTTAGGGGCCACCTGGATTACTTCCTATACTATACATACACAAATTTAATGTCTCTCCTATTTTATATGCACACATTGAGAAATTAAATATTTTACTTGCAATACAATTACTTATATAATAGTCATAACAGACTGTATGTACATCTGCAGAGCACAATGTTTTATGTGCTTAGATATATTTGTCCATGCACAGTTTATCTAGAAAATATATTTAAGTGTTCGCAGCAATGCAATTTACAAATAATAATATATATATATTTGAGCCAGCCACTTCCTGTGCTCATAACAATTACGTAAGAAACAGATGGTTCGCTCATCTTTGTTACATTACAGCATTCCTTAGGTTAAGATTTAAAAAGTGTGTCTCTCATAGAGAGGTTATTCACAAAGCTAAAAATAGTACAATTCACCTTTGCTTGTTGGTCCCTCCCAAATGAGTAATACATATTTCCATTTATTCTGGTGTTCTGGTTTTCACATCAATAGCATTTTGCATTATCAATGTTTGCAAGGTTACAAAAGTTAGAACAACATGTCTTATTGTACATCTGGGGGAAAATGTATCAAGCTGAGAGTTTTCCGGAAGGTTTGAAAAGCCAATCAGATTCTAGCTATGATATGATTCCTAGTGCAGTCACAAAGAGCAACGGAAGTATACAGCAAAGTGTCTTTATTCAGGTAAATACATAAACAAAGATAACTGAAATCCACGGATAAGAACAGGTTCCAAAAGAGACTGTATAGTAAAATGGCAGGAACAGGTATTATAAGTTTACCCCAGTGCAGAAGGCACTAGGCTGTCCAGGGAAGCAGACAGAGTCCAGGGATCAAGCAGAGATCAGATAAGCAAAGTCCAAATAGCCAGGCAGAGATCAAGGTCACAAGAGAATAAGCGAGGCCCAGAAGTCGAGCCAAAGGTCAGGGCAACAGGCAAACAAGCAGGGTCCAAGAATCAAGCCGAGGGTCACAACAGAAGATCAAGCAATGGAGCAAACACGGGAACAGGGCAGCAGCAGCCAGGAACAAATGGGTGAACTGCACAGAGCACAGCTTGAGGCAGGTATTTGAAGCAGTGCGACAGGTGCAGTTCTAATTAGGCATCAGACAAGGAGATTAATTCCTTCATGCATGTTGCAGAGTTCAGGAGCAGAACAGCAGCATCTCTGGTGGATTATAGGTACTGCTGCCAGATACAAAACATAGGCAGTCATAACAAGCTATCATTTATTTAGTGCATTCTACAAAATGACAGAATCTGATTGGTTGCTATAGGCAACATCTCCACTTTTCAAACCCGCCTGAAAACACTGAGCATGGGTACAAACCACTAGCTTCAGAACCAGTGCTTTGTACGCTTGTGCAGAAGTAAAAAAAGCATATTATACACCAAAGACTCAATTTCTGTACAAATCAACATACCCCACATTCATCATCTTGAAATTTTGCTGATGTTACTAAATACTTTGGATTCAACATTCATTATAAGAATAACTAACTTATTATGGGTTTTAGCATTTCAAATACATTGATATATGTGCACACAGTTTTATCATATTATTGTTTTTTTTTTATTGACATATACATTTTCATAGAAAAAAGTTGAAAATGCCATCTACAAGGTGGAGATAAAATCAGGACCTTAGTAAGATGAAAGCCTACCAAATCAGGAAACTCCTTCAAATTTATTCTTTCTCTTCACCCTGCAGCTCATAAAAAATGGTGCACAAAAACAATATTTCTTTTTAGCAAACAATCATTTCTGAATGGCCACTGCATTGGAAATTTGGTGCTAGTAATATCTGAATAACAAACATTTCAGAAATAATTCTATTGTCTATTGATACATGACAATGTTCCATCCAGGTTATTTTTGATTAGAGGAATTCTACACTTGTAATCTAATGTTTATTTTCAATTTTGTCACATAATAGCGCTAATAATAATAATAATAATAATAATAATAATAAAAATATTTTTTTTTGTTCTGAAACTATTCCCTGGGGAACTACAAATTGTCTAGATATTTTACCATAAGAAATAAATGTTACATATTGTTTTGTGTGCATAGCGTACAAATAACAATGTTTTTGATTCACATACAACTACTGTGAATGCAAAATGTTAACAATGATAATGTGACATAGGTTATTTATTTATTAAACAGAAAAAAACAGGTTAATGTAGTGAGTAAAAGTAAACTATAGTGATAAGTGACACAGGTTGTGGGTTAAGAAAGATGTGAGAATGTAGGGATTGAGTGGCAGGATAACTCAACATTTATATCAGAAACACAGAGTATGATTAGGTGGTATCTCTCCAGACCACAAATCCTCCTTAGTCTGTTCTTAGGGTGAATAGAGGTAATGAATGTCCCAGTGAGATATTTCACAATAATTGGTGTAAGTTCACTGGCAAAGTCAATTTTGTGGCATTATTGTGCCAAGAGTGTCCTTAAAAAGTTTATGCTGTCAGGAATCTATTCCCCGCTCTACTTTTCTCTCAAAACAATGGGTTAGAAAGAATATATTTGACACTTTCCATTTCACACAAAATAATATACAAGAGAGCTGGTTTCTATCCACCCCCCTCGTTATATGGCATGATGAAATACTTTGAAGCTGCTAGATGCCTAATTAACATGTCTTAAGGACCAGCTAGCCTGTTTTGGGATTCCGCCTTCCATTGGGGGATGAACTGGAAAGCACACACACATTTTTATATAGTGCTCTTGTTAACTAGACTTTGAAGCAGACACACATACAGTATTTCTCTCCACATTTGGACTCTGAAAAACAGTAAAGTATATATGAGACCTTTAATAGGACTCTGGTAACATTCTTGACATGATTACATAGACTTAAATATGAGTAAAATGTACACTGTATATTGTTAGTAGTTTTAAGTGTAAATGGTATTGAAATGCATGGATCAGCTTGGAGTGTTGATATCTGGTTCGTGACCAGTTCATGTTTGGTTAGGAATGATGTGATGTTTGAAATTATATTCTTTAGCTTCTAGAAATGTTTGTAGCTATGTTATTGTTAACACTTTGGTACATTTTGGGATTTAGGACATTAAGGGTTTGAAATTATTAATATCTTAGGAGTTAAATTGTGTCATACAATAGACGTCATGTCCCTGCTGGATATGGCAGCAAAATTATATTTACGAAGATTGCTAGTGTTTAAATGATAAAACTATAGACTATGGGAGCTACAATAGGAAGATTTCAAATACTGTAGATGTCTTTACATTGTTTATGATTATTGTTAAGTGATATTATTGGAAATTAGCGAAGAGGTTATTGTGTGAGAAATATCTGTGTTTTAGCTTATAGAGTCATTGACCATGTGGTATAGTTTTTAAGAAATGTACATTTGTAAGTGAATTGTAAGAGATATTGTTATTTGGGAAGATATAAATTTGGGAATATTTACTTGGAAAATTTAGTTGCATGGTATTTGACTGCATTGTGTAACACTGTATAAAATAGATTGTAAGTATCTGTTAAAGATATACATAAGATATGCTCTCAGATGTCCACTGTATATCACTTCCTCTCCATTGTTAGAAGTTGCTTGAACCATATATATGAGGAGAGAGAAATATATACACACAATAATGAACACAGTCTCTACACACTGTGACCGCAGGATGTATACACTCACATTCTTGTTGTAGGAGGAAAGCATTGATAAATCATTAGGCTGCTGCATGGTCTTCCTCACATGCTGTCTTGTGAATTTTCAGCATCCTGTTCTTCTTCAAGTGTCAGAGATCATTCCCAGAGCAGTGGTGATGATCAGGTTATTGGCCTGGGTCAGCGTGTTTCCTCATGGTCACGTGTCTCTCTTGGAATTGTGCTGTGAGAATATTCCCAAGTAGAGTCCTTATGTAGTATTTGCAGCCCACCTGGTTGTAGTTCATGCACATGTGTAATCATAGCGATAGGTAACAGGTGTGCCGCTATTAGTGTGAATGAGTAAGTGGCAATCGATGTTGTGAAAATATATTGCAGAACAGGCATGTACTAAGCATACTGGTATACAGAAGGAATCCTGACTAAGGAGTACCTGTGCTCTAGAGACATACCACCTAATCATACTCTATGTTTCTAACCTACATTTTGGTTTATCCTGTCACTCAGCCCTCCCTTCTCTGCTATTCATCCGTAACCCACAACCTCTGTCACTTATCACTATAGTGATTGTAATGTCTAATTAGTAAATACGTATTCTTTCCCTGACTATAACTTTTTAAGAGCTTGGATGCCTCTTTTTTCAAGCAGCTCTCGCTTAGTACACCAACCCCAGCCAGAACAATCTTGACTGCAAATCCAGCTAATGGGTTTAAATTTGCACTTGGATAAACCATGTTGCAATTCAAGGGTTGCAAATGTTATTTTACCTGTAGCACAAAAATACTGAGCAGCTTTATCTTTACTCTGCAATTCATAGTTCAGCTTAGATGCACTTCTCTCCCAACTCTTTATTTAATTTGAAATGTGCCACCTTCAGAGCAACATAGTTTTACTATGGTGCAAAATTGTGCCTTCTATCTGTATTTACTTCTAACTGTAAACACCTATGACTTTTTCTGAGCACCTTTTGTTTGCCATGGTGCTGTACAAGAAAAAAAAAGAAGAGAACATTTAAATTGTGCCTTGAGCACCAACTGAATTGAATTATTCCTCAATGTACTGAAAATAATTTACAATTCATTTGACTATAAAAGGTTGTAATATGTTTATTTTTTTTGCTATAGTTCTACTTAAGGTGCACACATAGGTGGGCTAGATTTGTCTACAGAAAATTACACATTTGTTCAATTAATGAAAAAGCCAGAAAAGATAAGAGGGTGTTGCTCGCACATAACTGGAGGACTGAATACACCCATACTTCTTCAATAGAGCAGGGACTTGTTAATAATAATGTATTCACCTAATTTGAATAAGACCAAAAACACCAGGATTTGAACAAAATAAAATCTTTATTTAGAAATGTTTTTAAGTAAAATGTTTATATTTTTAATAAACTATTACATTATTTTTTCAAGCAAATTGATATAATCCAGGATTTAGCCCATGGTGTTGACCTAGGTCATTCAGCTATGCCCGCCTTCATGTTGACATGGATTTCCTGATCAGCATCATCCGTGGATAAGAAAAAGGGAAAATAATTTATTTCCACTAATTAAACATAGTTCATACTTCTTTGTAGCGATTTGGTTTTTTTTAATGTTTGTTTTCTAATAATTTTTATTGCCTATATACTTTTGGATTATGCAATTGTCAATTATAGGCTTATATGGCAAGGTAACAATTATACACAGCTCTACTTTCTAGAGAAGAAAGCATCAAGGGTGTTCCAGTACCCACAATATTAAGAACTCTCTATGAATTGCACTGCTTGGACATATTCGGTCTACATGTCTCTTACAGAATGAAACAAAGTGCCGTTTACAATTATTTATATTTCTTCTTTTATTTTTTGGGGCAAAAAGATGAAAACATAAGATAATAAAGTTCATTGCATTAACAACATTAATTCATGTAAAGCCTACATTGTGATTCCTACATAACAAACATAGCTTTAAATAGGATAATGCTTCAATTATTTACCATCATTCAGGTTCACCCTCAATGGATCAGTCAACTCCACAGCCATTCCCTCTTCACCTGACCCCTCTACCTCCTGGCTTGTCTCTACTTCCACCTCCTCCTCTGCTACCTCCTCTTATGGGACCTCCTCCTCCGGTCCTTCCTCCTCCAGAAACTTCTCTTCTTGCCTTTCCTCCTCCAGACCCTAGTCCAACTCTATGTGTCACTTTTCTGTGAAACAGTGAAGCAAAATATATATAGTCAGAATAGGTCTACATACACTTAACCTAACACTGCTAGGGCGCAGTTCCAAATAAATAGTTTATGAAATAATTCTAAAATAAGTTGTGCACCACAATCTTTAATAGTAAAACTAAAGACAGTGAAAAAAAGAAAGGCAAGGCGTCAGTCACATACTTTGACCTGTCAAGACCTACAAGCCTATGTGCATCAGTTATCTTTATACCAAAGTGCTGGAGGAATAATCACTGATAAGGTGACAGAAACATCAAAAATTGTGTAAGAAATAAATCCACTGGAAATGCGTTGCATCTTCCATCTAATATAATGGATAAAAAATAATAGGGAACAAACAATAAAAAGCTAATTAATTACATGTGTAAGATACAAGCATCAGACAATAGATCAGCTATTTGTATATGTAAACAAAAATTGATAAGTCTCACATACCTGAAAAACTGGAATGGAAATTCCCTGATGCATATAAACAAAACAACACTAAAAATGGGGAAAAAGAAAACAGCAAAAATAGCACAGGTATAAAAAACACAGAGCTGTCAGTGATTGACATTAAATCATTTACAAATACATCATGATCACATCTTACACAGAAGTATTCACTCTTGAATACCTGCTTCAGAAATGCATGCAAAACACAACATACACACTAGATGGCGCCACCAATGAAATACTGACCTAAATAAAACAAATTTGGAAATATAAAGACTAAAAGTAATGTTGCAGAAAATACAAGCTTTAATTTAAAATATCGTGACTATAAATAATATAAACAATTCTATTAGAGTAATCAATGGCTAAAGTAAAATATGTAAAGTTGTGACAATGTTGTACGCAAATACATTATCACTATAATAGGCTAATAATATGCATACTTGTAAAAGTAAAAGTCACATTAAATACCTTTATCTTGTTTTAATATCCTTTGTTCTAAACCCATGTGATTTTAACTGAAACACCTAAATCGCTGAAAGCTTTCAAGCAAGCATGCACATTTGCAAAAAAGCTCCCAAACTCACTTTGACACAACAGCTTAATTGCATGTACGGAAACGTGGTTGCAAATTTAGACTACTGTTGCAAAAAGTCATCAAACCATTTTACATGTTACATTGCCTTTTATCGTCTTACAATTCACCTCAATAGATATTATTCATTTCATTTATTATAAAAAAATTTGACCCCTTTAATTCCCAATTATCTCTATGCTATCCAATGGACACTCTGGCCACAGTACTGTGAGGGTGAGGGGAGTGGAAAATTACAGTGAGAGTTTTACCAGTAGACATCGCTGCAACCTTTTCTCCCATTTGCTTGAGTATGCACCTAAGCAATCCAGCTCCTAAATCCAAGAATCATTAGAGCACACTGCAGGTCCTGTACTCAATGGGCAAAGAGGATTCTCTGGCCCCTGCTCTCCTAACTGCAGTACAATCTTCAGTCTTCTCACCAAGGGCTAGATTTACTAAGCTGCGGGTTTGAAAAAGTGGGGATGTTGCCTATAGCAACCAATCAGATTCTAGCTGTCATTTTGTAGAATCTACTAAATAAATGAAAGCTAGAATCTGATTGGTTGCTATAGGCAACATCCCCACTTTTTCAAACCCGCAGCTTAGTAAATCTAGCCCCAAGACTCTACTCTCTTGACTGTACATCTTTTTTTTTTTAAACGCATGTATCTATATGTGTTTACAACAGTGTGTACTCTGTCTCTGTTTATATAGGTATAATTGTAAATGTTTGTGTGTCAGTGACATTGTATGTGGCTAGGCCTGTGACTTCATGTATTTATATGTTCATAGATATTGATGGTGACTACTAATATTGCTATAATATTGCACAGTAGGGAGTTTGTTATACCATATATATTATACTAACTTGCTACTCTATAGTAGATATGAGTGAACCTTTCAAAATTATATTCATTAAATGACTACTTTTTTTAACCCCCAATGCATCTTAGCAAACCAAGACACGTTGAGGATCTGCTAATACAATTTTTTCTTCTAAATCACCATTTCCTCAAACCAAAGAGACCATGGAATCTCCTAGCATTCGTATGGGTTCCCACTATTCAAAACTTGTACTATATATATTTGTGTGTATGTGTTTATGTGTGTATGGGGGATTACTCTTGAAACCCAAAATATACAGCATGTTTGTCCATGTCCATTTATTGCATTGCATTCAAATGTTAGTATCCCAGCATATTAAAACAGTCTCTTAAAAAAACCAAGGTGAAAAAACAGGTAACATGTATTCACATATAAATATCCTATTTGGGAAAATACCTATCAAACCTCTGTGATCACACAGTGGGAATCCACTGCCTTTGTACACCACAGCTATAAGGTCAAATCTAGCATTGTGTGAGACCCAGCAGGTAGAAAGAGCCTGTCACAGTTCTGCCTCTCATTCTGCATCTGATATGTTATAGACAGAATTACTTGCTGATAAAATCAACCAGTGTTGCTATAAACAATTCAAACATATTGACAAGTTTCTGTATATAAAGTATATACAGTATAAACAGTATATATATATATATATATATATATATATATATATATATATATAATGGTCATGGCTGCTTTTATTCCTTTCTTTCCTTCAGCAATCTGTTTTAAAGACATGTTGTTTTGTGGGGAATATTATAATCAGCATTGTATTACTCTCTTAATTCTTTCATTTCTGTTTCATGTTCTTTAAAGAAGGCAAAGACAACCAGCACAGGAGAGCATGGTCTTGTGTTGTGTGTGCAGATATGTGTTCGAGACCTTGTGTTTATCTTTTTTTGTAAGTATTACTATCGCAAATTATCTACTATACTTCTATTCAAGATAAAACATATGCAGTTACTGTACAAAAAACTGTTCAAATGGCATTTAAAAGCTTTAATAATCCTTTCCTACATGTAACTATATCAATCAATTTTGGCAAACTGGCCCAATATTGCCATGTGTGTGTCCCTAATATTAGAGAGATGTTGTGAGGGAACAGTGTTTACCAAGGCTGAACAGCCTACCATGTTCCCCTGTACTTGGGTAAATGCTTACACCCAGGCAGATATCCAACTTAACCAATGGTAGCTTTTATTAATTGAACAACAACAACAGGCACAAAACCAACATATGTACAGGAGTAACAATTACAGGTATGCACAACGGACACGAGAGTAGTACATACAATACAATACCGGTCCTATTATAGCCAACTTGGGAATTCCGACTATAAGCTTAGGCTTTCCTGGGAGTATGAAGCCCCAGTGACTGCCAGCAGGGCAGTGGTCCGGCTTCACTGTCACCTCCCTTTTGGCGAGCACACAGATTCACAAGACCTGGGGTAACTTATCCAAAGGAAGAGGAACAAGGGTCCTCCCAGTCCTTCTCCCGATCTCCATCTTCCATCAGCTGGCAGAAACCATACCTCCTACACCAGCCTGATATTTCCTCCATCAACCTCCCCCCACCCCCGATACTCCACTGCTCTTTCTTATACCTACAGATTAGCATCAGGCTGTATGGGTGTGTTGACTGTCTGCTGTGTCTTAGGATATTAAGGCATAGGAATACAATTTCCTAATTAAGGTGCTTAAATCAGACACAGAAAGCCACTATGTCTCGCTTGTGAATCCACTACTAAACATTATCTCATTTGCCTACAGATGTAGCTAAAAGCACAATATTACAGTTTCTCATTTTTATCCTGTAACGTGTGGTTAACTAGCAATGTAAACAGCAAGGGCAAATATACACAATCTGTATAAATAGTTACAGCATAATGTAATGGTGACTATACACTCCATTGTGTTTTAAACATAACAGTTGCCTGACTAGATTTTAACAGAGGAGGGGACACTACCCCTAGCTAGATCTCCTGTTGTTTAGGCAAACAACGATAGCTTCTGTTAAACAATAGTCTGGTCTACCTGATAATATAATTATTGATGTATTGTTTCTGCAGACTTACAATACACATAGACTTACTCTGTTGGCATAAGTAAACAATAAGACGCCCTAGGAATAGCATGAATACCTCACCTACAGTGTAATAGATAACATGACATATATTATCAATCGTAAAGCTAATATTCAAACACAGTATGGGGGTGAGCACAGACGTGCTATGGGAATGAAAACTCCCATACTGAATACACAGTCACAATGTGTGCTAGGGCAGACACTTTAGGAGGACATGGGGATAAAAAGAACATGTTGAACGGTATTGTGACAGATGTCTAAGAACAACCAACTCAAAATATAGTCGGTACACAACTATGATCTGCATTTATAAGGCATGGCCAAAGCTTTATTAGATGCACTCTTTTGGTCTTTTGGACTGATGCAGAGTGAGTACTATGCCATTTTGCATAGTATATCTTGCGTAAAAATGAGCACAGGCATATGCACCTGAAGGCCACAAGGTGGAATGAGGGCCTTCTAACGTAGGTAGAGTACAGTGAGGAGGTGTTCATGCAATTTTATAGAAATAAATTGAATATAGAATAAAATTGTAAGAAAGTGTAAGAAAATTAATTATATGTATAGGTCAGTGTGATGAACTGAAAAATGTATAGATGGCAGGTGGTTAGAGGGCACAGGTTGCAGGCCATGAATGCAAGTAAAGAAATTAGTAGCAGATAGTGGTTGGCAAAGTGAGTTATAAAATGAATCAATAAGCATCAACAAAAATCTAAATGAAAATGGCACAAAATACAGTTTAAATAGTCAATTAAATAACTAAAGAACTGGGTAAATTAAAGCTGTGGTAGCCAACTGTGTAAGATTCACTTACAAATGCGTTTTACCACCAACAGTGACTACCTCAGTGGGAGAATAAATGAAAAATAGATACTGAGATGTATTTGAAATCTTTGGCTATTTTTGCTCTCAATGTGTTTAATAGAATATGCCACAAGTTAGAAAGAGGCAATGTCACGTGCTTTTCAAAGCAATCAATGCTCGTTGGTCATCACAAATCACTGCATAACACTGTTGGGTATAAGCTCAATGATGATTGCTTCTGGTTTTCACCACTGATCACAGGATGGCTAGTTGAATAGTATATTCCCCTGTGGTGAGTGGTTCTCAGCGGCAGCAATGCAAGATCTAAACTGCTTTATAACAAATGAATACCTATGTCTTCTAAGCATGACCGAAATGTGGTTTTGATGAGACAGACAAATGACATTGTTTACACAAATATGAAAGATTGAAAACTAATAATGTACTGCACAATTTAATCTAAAGTTATCTGAGTGGACTGTCAATACGAAAGAATCATCTATACTTATTATGATATTTTACCATTAGAAAGTAATAGTTTATATTTGTATGTTATTTGTATGGAAAACATCAATTCTAAAATGTAATCGGAAGTTAAAATTTTAACTTTTTTTATTAACTAATCTAGAAATAAAAGACAACTAAACAATTGGTTAGCATTTTCCTTATTAGGGTTTTTGCAGAAGTTACTTTCCAATTGTAAAGGTCTTCTCTCATTGAAAGTGCTAACTCTAATATGAAATGGCAACTGTAGTCTGGAAATGCCATCAATTTTAATTAGTTCTGAATATCAGTTTAACAGATAAAAGTGTTCCTCTGGAAAAAGAAAAATCTATTATCCAAAGATAGCTTTTGCAGAACGACTCAAAGGCTCTAAACCTATGACCAAGTCAGACTTCTTGTTGGTATAAAACTTATTTATGTATATAAATATTACATGAATACTAAATCAGTATCTAAAATAAATGATTCAGTAGAATGACCATATAACATTTTGTAATTGACTGGTAAAGAGTTAACATTTAGACCATGTCCATATTTATTACATATTATTTGAAAATAATGATAATGTAGAGAACAATTCATTTGATTCAACTTTAACAATAGTTTTTCAGTATACATTGATGATAGAAAGAATTACTGACAAACACGTATACATTGTACTATTGTACTAAATATGCCTGATGTTGATGTATTCAGTATAGACAACTTGTAAAGACATTATTTAAAGTTGCATGTCTGCCATATGTTATATGGGCATTCTTTAGTGAATTCAAATACATCTATCTGTCCTCATTATTAAAGACTAACAAAGCACAAGGACATATCTGTTCATGGTCACAATAGCAACCTTTGGTTTGTGAAAACAATCATGGAAAATATACTGTATATACATTTATGTTCAGTCCATGACAGTATTTGATTATGACAAGGGAGGCTATAAACCAAATGTGCTTAAAATCATGTGTGTGTGTGTGTGTGTGTGTGTGTGTGTGTGTGTATGTGTGTGTGTGTGTGTGTGTGTATGTGTGAAAGTCATGCATTTACCCATTCAGGGTTAAGTTTCCTGCATGCCTAGCCAATAAGAACCACAGGGAGGCTTCCATATATATTTGCCCCCCAGTTTTTGCTAGGTTTCTTTCCCATCATGCTACTGTGAGGAATGTCTTGCATTTAATGTACTGTTAACCATATTTTCTTTACCTGTCACAGAGGAGGCAGAGTGGGTGGGATAGCATTGCAGTCAGCAACTAATTAGTGCGGTGCTACTGCTGATTGGCCGAGTCACTGCCCCTTTCGAAGCAACCTGACCCTTGGTCATTTTGTGTGCAGAATCCCTTGACCTGCTTTGTGTAGGCATGTCATTGTCAAGTCCAGAACGGGAGTTGTGACTCGGACGCTAGATTTAGCACTGGGCCAATCGGAAAGAATTCTATCCTTGGATCAGTATTGTAATAGCAATTTGACCTTTCACAGTTTGGTTTTGCAATTAGTTCAGCTGGTTGCTTTACTCTCGCTGCCACCATTTACTTATGTTTTAATAAAACTGTGACCTTTTGCCATATTTAAACTTGTGTCTGTGTGGTTATTTTAAAATAACAAATTAGTAATATCAACTTATGAAGGAGGTTTGGGTGCATGAAAGGGGAGACATCAACGCTATGCAGTTTATTGTGTCTTGAGAGTATGCATATTTATAAACAACATTCTAAACTGTGCATTTTAGTACTAATTTACAGCCATTGAGCTTAATAAACTTCACATTGACCATTTCCATTTCCTTGCTTCAAAATAACAAGCTAAAAATGTCAGCTTCAGGTTAACCAGCTCAGATGGTGAGCTCAATGCAGCATACAGGCCTGAATCATTTAGGAAAGCAAAGCAAAAATTATGAGTAAATTTGCTCCTGGACAAACCATGTTACAATGCACAGAGTGCAAATTAGTTTATTATTTTACACATAAGGAATATACTGGCTGCATTTTCATGTATCACACAAATACTTCATAGCTTTATTATTACACTGAAATTTAAAGTTGATCTAGGACATGCCCTACCACAACTATCATCATCATCATCACCATTTGTTAATAAAGCGCCACTAATTCCGCAACGCTGTACAGAGAACTCACTCACAAAAGTTCCTGGGGCTTACATTCTAAATTCCCTAATGCAAACACACACAGACTAGGGTCAATTTGTTAGCAGCCAATTAACCTACCAGTATGTTTTTGTTTGGAGTGTGGGAGGAAACTGGAGCGTCTGGAGGAAACCCACGCAAACACAGGGAGAACATACAAACATAAGGTGGGAATTGAACTCATGACCCCAGTGCTGTAAGGCAGAAGTGCTAACCACTTAGCCTCTGTGCTGTCCAACTATAAATCTGTCCCTACATTTTAAATTTACCTTCCCCTCCAATGAAACATGGTTTTGCCAAGGTGCAAATTTACTCCCTTTTTTGCTTAACTTTCTTTAATGGATCAGGCCTACAGTGTCCATCCATTATTTTAATTCTCTTTTTAACAAATTAGATGGAATAGTATTGGCCACACCTGTTAATTATTGAATTGAAGTGTTTCAATCAGACTCATTTCTAGAGGTGTATAAAATCAAGCCCCTAGCCATGCAATCTCCATGTGCAAATATTTCTGATACAAAATGGGTCATTCTGGAGACCTCAGTGACTTCAAGTGTGATATTGTGATGGGATGCTACCTTTGCGATAAGACAGTTTGTGGAATTTCATCCCTGCTGGATATTCCACGGTCAACTGTAAGGGAAAGTGGAAGCATAAGTGATATCAGCAACTCAACCACAAAGCGGAAGACAATATAAAATCACAGAACGGGGTCAACGACTGCTAAAAGTCCCCAATGCTCTGCTAATTCCAGAGCTGATGAGTTCCAAACTTCCACTGGCAATAGTGTAAGCACAAAAACTGTGCGGTAGGAGCTTAATGGAATGGGTTTCCATGTCCAAGCAGCTCACATCACCAAGGCCAATGCCAAGCATCAGATGGGGTGGTGTAAAGCATTCCGACACTGGACTGTGTAGCAGTGGAAACATGTTCTGTGGAGTGACGAATCACGATTCTCTGTTTGGCAGTCAGATGGGCGAGTCTGGTTTTGGCAGATGCCAGGTCTGCCATTTGACAACTGTGAAGTTTGGTGAAGGAGAGATAATGGTATGGGGTTGTTTTTCAGGGTTTAAGCTAGGCCCCTTATCTCCAGTGAAGGGCAATCTTACTGCTTCATCATAGTAAGTCATTTTGGACAATGCTATGCTTTCAACTTTGTGGCAACAGTTTTCTATTCCAACATGACTGTGTCCCAGGACTACAAAGACATGGTTTGTCAAGTTTGGTGTGGAAGAACTTTACTGGCCCGCATCTCCTGACTCAACCCCATCGAATACCTTTGGGATGAACTGGAACGGAGATTGCGAGCCAGGCCTTCTCGTCCAACATCATTGATTGTGAAGGAGCTCATATATCGCCGCAGATGACGCATTTGCGGTGGGCGGAGCTTGAGCCACGCATAATGGCAGCTAGCATTCCATGCGCGGAACTTATGTGCAGATTAAGATATGAACTGGCTGAAAGCCAGAGTATTTCAACCAAAGAAATTGTCTTACATGTGCCATTTGGCAGAGAGCATTGCAAACAAAGGAAAACATGTGTGTGGTGCCCCAAAGCCCTGTTGAACAGCACAGAGGAGTGCATAAACGCTTTTAAAATGCAGGGCTACAAGGGGTTACTAGAGGCTGAGAAAGACACAGTGGGAATGACAGTTGACAGTTGAACTGAAAAAAGTTGTACCCAGGAGGATGTGCAGGAAGGAGGAGTGTGTGATATAGCAACAAGAAAGGGGAAGCTGACATGAGAGACTGATCTGCTGCTGGAACTGGTGACATTGCCAGCAGACACGGCTGGAGAACGGCTGGGGACACACAGTGGGGCGTCCAAGAGAGTCTCCACGAACTGCAGAACCTTTTCAAGGTAAAATCCTAGCCTGCAGTGTACTGCACACAGCCCAGCGTCAGAGGGAAGAGTGATGAGAGAACAGCACCATCTTGTGACTGAATTGAGCAACAGTCCTGTGTTTTGTTATAATCTTTAACACTGCCTACAGTTTAACATCTACTCTTTTGAGAGAAAGTGCAGGGACTTAATCGGGATTGTTAACCCTTCTGGAAAACCTTTGCAGGACATTTAAACACTACAAAATTCCTGTGCACAGGTCAGCCCAGGACTGAGTGTAAAATATGGTAATGTTACCAGGGATAATATTGGTGCACCAAATGTTTTAAATGGATGTAATGTTATGTGATTTACCTAAGAATTGATTTATTGATATTGAAAATGTTATATGTTAAATGCTATTGTGCTCTATGCAGATCAAATGATTATTTTGTCATTACCATTGAGCTGAAGGGGTCAGTGGTGAGGTGGCTTACCAAAACTATCCTTACCGCATATATAATAAACCCAAGTTGTTTGACCAATCCTTGTCCCTTTCATTGAAGTACTTATCTCCTGACCACCGAATATCCGAACAGAAAAGAACCTGACTCGTGTCTGGAGGACAAGGTAAGGAAAGGATTTCCCATCAGTTTCGACCACCACATGTGCTCTCAGGACAGGAAGTCATAGCTGAGAAACACAGAGCAGGGAGTCATCATTGCAGGCAGTGTACAGTTGCGTGGGTGTGGCAGAGGTCAACAACTCCCACCTGAAGCAATACATTTTGTGTAAAGGTTTATAAGCCATTGAAATAGGCAATAGAGCCCTCTTTTGATCACACCACATACACACTTGGAAGTTGGGGACGTCTCTTCCACCTGGAACCCACAGGACTCACACACTCCACAGTAAGCTTATACCATATCTGTCTGCAACTTTTATCTTATATCTGTCTGTATATCTTATTATTATTGATTTTCCTCTGAATCTTTATTTAACATATATGTATCCTGCCTGACATTTATAATTACTTTGCTTGCACATATATGTAAAGTTTTCCATTTAACTCTCTGAATCTTTAAGTAACCTTTTCACACATACTTTGCAAAGGCTAGCTTCTCAGGAATGCTTGCTATCTACACTACAATGGATTCCCATTCCCATATTTCTCTCTAGGCAGGACCACATGGTACACACACATGCATTATGCACTCTCTCATTTATCTCATATCTTTCTCTCTCTCTCATTACACATTTAAACATACATGAACATGTGTTTGTTTTAAATATACACTAACATGTGCTTGTTTACACATTTAAACATACACTAACACGTGCTTGCTTACACATTTAAACATGCACAAACATGTGCTTGTTTACACATTTAAACATACACTAACATGTGCTTGTTTATACATTTAAATATACACTAACACGTGCTTGCTTACACATTTAAACATACACTAACATGTGCTTGTTTACACATTTAAATATACACTAACATGTGCTTGCTTACACATTTAAACATACACGAAAATGTGCTTGTTTACATATTTAAATATACACGAACATCTGCTTAAAACACATTCTTTCTCTTTCTTGTTACATCTATAAACACACTACACAAAAGTGCAATACTGACTATACACTCATATACATTTCTGTCTTACAGTATATACACTAGTACATATAAATATATATACACACATAACAGAATAGGATATTATATACTTCTGAAGTTTTAGCATTGTCTGTTTAATCTATAATGTATTATCTGTATTGTATGTATGCATTTATGTACTGTATGTTTGATTGTCTTTGTAAAGTAAAAGACTTGTATCTTTATGCCTGTTTCATATGTTTAGATAACTGGAATGAATAGGATGAATGGATGTTTATATAGATAATGCAGTATAGTGAGGCAAATGATAGATTGATATTTATTTAGCGATTAACACATAATGGTGGGCTATTTGACGGCGGAGGTCAATAGATGTGTGTAATATTTAGGTGATATATATATATATATATATATATATATATATATATAGCCTGTCAAACACAGGGATCGCGTAAGTCGCTCTGACTGATTCCTAGTTGGGATGCGCAAGCATAACAACTGGGATACCTTGTTTATGGTTGGCATGGTATTAGGCGAAAATGCAAAAGGTTGAGTAAAATAATGCCTCTAAAGTACATCTGAGATGTCACGGGTGCGTATTATTCGACGTGACTAAAATAGCGAAAAAGATGCAAATTACATTATATCCCAATAATTAATGAGATTAGTTATTAATAAGATCAAAGGCATTGTATCATTATTATGGCAGATCTCAGGATTCAATTACAGTGCCTGACCTCATAAATGCTTTACAGATTGAATGGGCACAAATTCCCACAGAAACACTCCAACATCTTGTAGAAAGCCTTCCAAGAAGAGTGGAAGCTGTTATCGCTGCAAAAGGGGGACCCAACTGAATATTAAAGTATATGTATTTAAATACAATGTCATTACAGTCCGTGTTGGTGTAATGGTTAAACGTCCAAATACTTTTGTCCACATAGTGAACTTCTATGTTTATCTCTCTGCGTTGCTGTTGCTTGCATTACGCTTTGATAATGGTATTGTGAATCGTCTAGCAACAGATTCTAAGCAAGTATGGCCTCCCTCAGCAAAGAATGAGCAGTTCTACTACACAGTATTGATGTGTAACAGTTGAATTAATAAAGGTTTAACAGGGAATACACAGGATGTGCAAGGATATACACTATTATTATTTTGTTAAATTTTAACAGCTAGGTTATATGCTTCATATAAAAATTTAATGTGCACAAAAACCATATTAATGCCAAACACAAATATCAATTATAGTGAATTATCTATTGATTAATCGGAGAGACTTACATTGCCTCTTTATGGAGAGAAATGGTGTTGCAGCAGCTACCTTAAATACTTATGATTTTCCTACATATATATGCACATGTAGTTGCTTTATACCTCTTTTTTATTTCTACTCTTTCTGCTGTTATTAGGAACTTTTGTGCCATATCAAAGTAGTCATAATGCAGTTAGGCAACAAATCTAACTTAAGCCAACTGAACCAGAATTTGTTTTTGATTACAGTAAAATATCCATATGTTTGTTGACATTGAAGATAGTTTAGAATGCATATTGTTAATAAATATAAATGAAATATTTTTATCTAGTAGAGTCTACATCTAAATATTTAAAAATCAATTGTGAAGGAATTTTAACCTCTTATCCAGTTTTTATCTGCTATTCAGATAAACACATACTACAATTAACAAAAAAAGTCTATTGCCACCTGTTCTAAAATGCGCTTCTCACATTTACAGCTATCACTGTAAACATTCTAATCGATCTTGTGTATCTCACACAGTTGTGTGATTTACCAGTAAATAATGTTTTTTCAAAGAAAACTCTAACTACGCTATAGTTAGAGTTGAGTGTAAATCTACACAAGACCCATATGTTTAACTTAAAATATAAACATAAAAACGACGTATATTTACATGTACATTTGGGCTGCAAAAATGTGTACAACTGTGAAGACTCTTTATGTTCTGTTCTTTATTTAGGCAACACTTTGTTTATGCAGATATTTGTTCTTGTGTAAAACAAAAGGTTAAGTAAAAAAATGAATATACCAGAATTTGATAAAGCATTTGTAGTATTATTTGAAATATTTGATTTCTCTTTTTAAAACCCTTTACATATTTAGTGTGTGTGATAGGGAATTTAGACTGCAAGCTCCAATGTGGCAGGGACTGCCCCATTGGAATGATTCCATAGAAAAGCAGCTGAGCATGCCCAGAATGACTGCCTTGCCCTCTGCAACATTATAAAGTGCTTTGGGTCCCATTGGGAAAAACGTGCTGTTTAAATAAAGAATTGTTATTAATTAATGATTATTATAAAGTGAAGACAGAGGAAAATCTGTTTTCCATCAATCAAGCTCTCCTCAAAAATTATATATACTCATCTTTATGTAAAAATCTGAGATTGTCTGAATGAGTCAAAAAAGAGAGAAAAAGAGTAAATAGAGGCACTCCGGTCCCCAAGGAAATATTATCAATTAAAACTAAATTTTATTAGATTCATATTAAAACATCAAGTAAAGCGGCGAAATATAGATAAAAATGAAAATAGTGTGTGTAGTGTATTAAAATACTAAGCAACCTGGCTGTGGCAGATATAGAGTATCACAAAGGCCAATAAAGTTGCATTAAGTCTATCCAGGAACGTGTCATTTATCAATTATAAGTTCCACAATCAGATAGTATCCAAAACCATATAGGTCTGCCTATGGCCTATTGAGAGTGTATATATCAATCCCTATGCAGTAAGGCTATGAAGGAGGAGATGATACCCCTAAATATGAAAGAGCATCTATATATAACCATATAGTGGAGGTATAAAGGGCTGGGAGGGAGAGATGTATCACCATATTATATAGCCGGTCACGAAGAACACAACACCAAATGAGAAAGGTCCATAGACATATAAATGTGATGATGTCTAAAGGGAATATATTACCATAATATAGATAACCCTAATTGAATATGGTCTACGGGCGTTTACTAGTTATATTCATTCCTTATTGGCTATATTAACAAAGTGTTCTGAAATACCTTATGTCAGGTCTAACTAACACAAGACACTAAATTTAGTAGTTACCCGAGGTAAATAAGTAAAACATGCACTCGCACATGTAAAACCATATAGTGTTTAGTGTTGTAAAATGACCTTGTCCCTCTGTAGGTATATTGCCACTCTAACACCTAACGGAGTAGTGCAGTGGTGTCATTCCCATTATGCCTCACTCAGTTCCCATTGTGCCCCACTCGGTTCATACATGCACTCATAGTTTATAATATAGATCACTGCATCCCAAACACGCGCTTATTAGTATGAGGGTAAATCAAATACCTCCAGCGCTTTTTACTAAGTGTACGGGATTACTAGCCGTGGCATACACAGCCGGGACCAGATGCCACTGTCGGGTGCTTGTGACGTCACATATGACGCCACTAAGCCTCGACGTACGTTTCGCACTTTGCTTTCTCACAGAGGTCTGAATGATCATAGCTTGCTACTAAGTGTGAAATGATTGGTTCACAATATATTTTTTTGGCTTAATATTTTTATATTTAAGTGTACCTAATTGTCATTTACGAAAGTTCCAAAATGTGGACACACAGACCAAATGGTATTTTGTGATGTCATGCCTCTAGTTTGGTGGTGCCAGAAGACATAGCATGCCCCAGTTTGGTGTGACCATGCTCCCAATGTGGCATGACCACTCCCCCTTTTGACTTTGCTGCCATGAACTTAATTTGTCAAAGTTACCTCCAGGACATTGTTGTGAGGTGTTCTGTGTCAAGATGGTGGCATCTGTGAGCAGTACAAAAGTTTGCATCTTCTCATAGAAGGTACTGGAAGAAATATAGCAGATTGGGATATTTCTTGGGAATGATGGCTAATTTTTTATTATTATTATTTAATTATACAATACCAACCATATTATGCAGTATAGAAAATATTTAATCATTCACATCAGACCCTGCACCATTGAAGCTTACAATCTGAATTTCACATATATGGGCCAGTGTCACCAGTGGCATCTTTAGGCAGCTACATATGGCACCCTGGAAGGCAACACTGAGGTCAAATACAAACATTAATAAATCTCTGAAAAGTCCCCCATTCCAAGGATTGGCATCTGATAATTTACTCTACATCCCTCACTCCCTCTCTACATCTAAGAAGCATTGGCTCCTATGCATTCCACCGAACCAAAAGCGTATATTCCATCAAACCGGAGGTGCATTCTACAGGTTAGCACACATACCTACAAACACACTTACCCACAAACACCCTCCCACAGTTACAGCCACCTCCATCCATCTTATAACTCAAGAACCAAGTTACTTGGTTATTGATGCCACAGTGATTTCAGGTACACATTGTTATAAATCACTGCTCAACCTCAGTATGTTACACACACTTCAGCATAAACACCACATTAAAATGATATATATCTTTTTTTTATATTTTATTTTCTTATATATTTTAATATTTTCTTTTCCAGTGTACACTCCATCCAGAAACCTGCAATAAGCATCTATTAGGGCCATAAATACCCTCATTAACACGAAAAGAAACTCAAAGAGAGGATCACCAGCATAGAACAATCTAGAAGACCAGCATTTCTTCTCCACACACAGACAAAAGACATTATCAGTTAAGCCTTCCAATATTTCTCAATCCAGAAAGGTATAGAACCATGTGACACCCACACTACCACATCAGCACCATGAAAATCGTCAACAAACATTAATAATGTCTTTGAATGAGACATTGTTAATGTACTTAATTCTGACAGCAGCCAACAGCCTCTGCACAGCTTGTATATTATTGGGGGTGGATGCAGCCATTGATAATAATGTCACACACACATACCACTCTCAGTAAGGGACCCCTACTCTTCACTCCCGACTCGATACACAGAGGAGCTGAGAAGTGAGCAATGGCTGTTGTGAGTTAAAGAAGCTTCAAATAACAGCAGCTCAGCTGACCCTGCAGCAGTAGCAACAGTCACTGGATATTAATATAGATAGCAGCAGCACTGTTCACAAAATACTGAATAATTAAAGGTAAGATAGTGACTTTACATAGATTCAGCATTAAACTGTTTATTTATTAAAAAATGGTGGGCAAAGGGGCATGTGAGAGAAAAGCTGGTAGTCAGCATGGGTAGCATGTGAGAGCAAAATTTGGTGGGCAGGGGGTATGTGATGTAAAAACTGGTGGGCAAATGAGCTTTTTTTGCTTTATTGTGAAATTTAAAATTTATATCTCCCTCGTATCCCCTTTCCTCCTTCCCCCTCCCTCCCTAGAATTCCTTCATTTGCCCCTAGACAGCAGCAGAGCCTGGCCAGCGTTCTGCATCAGATATCAGTACATCTGGACTGCAGCCTTGCCAGCCAGAGAGAGGTATGAGTTATTATCTTTATTTTGCAAAAGTCAAGCATTTCATAGGGGCTAAGAAGTGGGTATTGGGGGTAAGAAGGGGCAGATGTAGTGGCCCTGTATGTATTAGATCAGATTTATCAAGGTAATAAAACATTCAGACGTAAGTAATAATGATGTCAAACCATTACTTAAGTAAAAAATGAGGCTGGTCTGACCTGCATTTTAAAAAAATGAATGAAAAGCTGAAATTAATGAAGTAGAAAATAAAACAATTGCAGACATTACTTTGAAGTTACAATTGCACTTCATCTAAAGCTGCAATCAACGCAAAAAGTGACACAGAAATGTTTTCTATAGACAATTGCCCCATATTCTGCATCTTAGCAAATTTTTTATTTTTTTATACTTTATCATTTGAGTAGCTGATTCTAATACAGTTTTCCCAAAAAGGCTTCAGGTGAAAAACTACTGTGCTATAGTTTTGTTATATTAATATTTATTCTAAACAAATATTTTATTTGCTTATTTGAGTTTTGAGGGTTATTTCAAGTTTCTGAGAATTTCAGTGTTTTATCAATTCTAAACCGAAAGAATGTCTTATATATATATAGTTGACACATAATGATATCTTCTGAGCTTTCACTACGACAATAAAGACTGAAATCTATAAAAATAAAAATCAGTATATAGTTTTGTGAGCTTGAATGTACAATGCTGGAATAATTAAATATATCTGAGAGAAAATTGACAAAAGAAAAAAAAAAAAGAAAAGGAAAAAAACACCTTGGTTTCACGAACTTGTTGTTTGGGAGTTAGACCTCTCCCCTCTTAGGCTGCTTTATACTTTCAAAATGGGGAAGGTTTTAAATGTGACACCCTGAGTACACATGTTGTTACACTGGATAACCCCCCACCTCCACAGAAAACTATATTGTGCACAAAACTCTCCTACTTATGTATATGCTGACACATAGTGATTTATATATTGTTTGTTTCAGAACGCCGGACTATATTTTCTCTTGTTTGCACATACACAGTGGACTTAATTGTTCTGTCTGCACTCTCTCAAATGACTTTATTCACTGGTACACATTTCCTTCATTTAAAAGAACTCACCTTGGTTTCACGGATATAAAGAGATCTGTCTAATGTTTTTCCATTACAAAGTAGCACTGTTCTAAATCTGCTGTTCCCCTTAAAAATTGGAGGTGATTATTTGGCCTGCCCAGCCTTCCAACTTTAGTATCATAGAATTAGAAAAGAACACACAGATCTACCTATCTGTGCCTTTAGTTTTGTTGTTTGACTATGATTTTTGTTTTTGTTGTTTTGGGGGGGATTTACTTTAATTCTGTCTTAACAATAGCAATATATATGTCCCATGCATTCATCATTTTTTTTTTTTACCATATGAGTCCCCACCACAACTCCTGGGAGGATATTACATAGATCTTTCACCAGGACTGGCAGAAGCACCCTGGGTGTTCTATGGTCCCGTCCCCCCCCTAAGTACCACTATACCCCTACTCAGGAGTCTTCCTCAGATGCTGCTCTGCTCATCCCTCATTTCTTATCTTGTGTGGAGCAGGTAGAGGATATCAACTTCTGTTTCTCTGTCAGATTGGGAGTGTGGTGCTGTGCTATGGTATGATGACACGTGTCTCAGGGTATCATTATAGAAGACCATAAGCCAGCAGCTTCATGGCTAGGAAGCTGCTGACTGACACCCCTCTATATCACCAGCTGGTGCTTAGTGGGGGTTAGCCATGGGGGAAATAAAAATACTGAATGAGCAACATTATGTCATATTATATCACTTATTCACTATTTCACTCTCTTAGGTGCCCCTTTAAGTCTTGGCTTGTCTAGTCATAGTATTGGCCTTGTCTATTGCCCTTATTGTGAGTTATTATGATTGTGTGTCCATAACGTTTGCTCTCAGTATTCCTGCATACCTCCCTATGACATGCAGATCTATCTTCACTCACATAAGCACATGAGTTTATAGATCACTGCCTCCCAGAAGACCACCACTAGTGGTGATGAGGTTCTATCCGCTATTTAGGCTCTTTGAGCATTCATGGGGGCTTACACATGTACAGTGGAGGCCTGTTTGAGCTTTCATTTCCAGAACAGGGATCTCTTGAGTAGATCATTGTCATCTTGAATTTTACTATAGATCCCGGAGATTGAGTGTTACACTCCAGTTCAGTACACTCATCTCCAGGAATAATTTGTGCTGTTCGGAGCAGTCTGAGGAGCTGATTGACCACAGTTTGTTATATCCTCTCCTACTTCAAAACTAGATCACACTAGCAGGAGTAGAGGACTGATGACCAAAAGGGACTGTAAATAGCATGGTGTACATGTGTTTGTTTCAATCGACCAGGACAGTGCAAGATTTTAATGTTTTTTTTAATATGTTTTATAGAAAGCAAAATATAACAGGGTAAAGTCAATTTTCATGGGCACAATAACACCCTTACAGATCCTACAATCTAATATTGTTATGTGTGCGGAATATATATAATTTTCATACACGTTCAAACTACAGTATAATGTACAACCATTTATGGCTTGAATGACAGGGATGTACACTGTAGTCATAAATTGCACAGTATATTTTATCTTTCTGTTTTTTTGCTTTTTCTTAACATGTTTTGGACATTTTTATTGGTTTGGGATGATTCCAGTGGTTTCTCTACTAAACTCACCAGTATCCACTTAAGTACCTTTAATTACTTACCATATTAAATATATAAAATATCTACATAGACATTGTTCATGCATATGACCAGCATATATGTAAATAGCAAGTATATCTATATGTTGGACCTTTTTATAAATACACATGAAAGGAAAAAAGGAAAAATACATGTCTTTTGGAAAAAATGTGTCATGCGTAGATTTAACAGTGAAAACTGAAAAAAATATTTTTATTTTATCATCTGTACTCAGTCGAAGTACTACAACTACTTTAATTGCAAAGGAAGTTGAAGTTGAGCTAAACAATATTCGCAAAAAAACACTGTTTTATTACACTATCAAAAAACAGAGACTTTCTGTGAGATAACTCATGTTATGTTAAGATTGGATTTAATAAAAAGTGACTGAAAACAGAAACAACTTATAAAATATAAATTGAGGAGAAAAACTAATTATATATTATTACTTATAATTTGTCTTCCAAGTAATAACCAAGATATTGGAGTAACAAGTCATCCACCTGATTACTTGACACATGTATTCTGTCATAAGAACTGTAACTGAAATTGCAAAAAATATTTTTTTTCCACTCTTGCTGTTTAGTTTCCTCTAGAGTACAAGCCTACATTAGGACACAAAAGTAATATTTAATATTAAAGAAGTATATTGTGCACACTACTTTTTAAGGGTACATCTAATCTGTTGGAAACAGGAATCATGGGTTTTCCTTTTAACCCTAAACTGCAGGATGAGTGGTACTCACCTTTCACCTGTATAACCTGCATGTAGAGGTCGAGTATAACTTGCCAAATGGTTAAAAAATGTTTTAATAGTATAAAGACTAATTTAATGTTATGTACATTTGGTCAATTTATCTGCTACCTTTGATTTTATTTAAATTTGTTATAATAATTTGATCCGAATATTGAAACTTCTCCATTTCCACATTACTGAATTGTTATTCATAAAACCTCAGAATTTCTTTATGGGGCTGATATAAAGTGGAACGTTTGCAAGTGTGCGTTATGTATCTTGCATTAAATTGCTCTGTGCATGTCCAGAAATTGGACACACACATATGCATCTATACAAACTTCTGTGATTGTGTTACTTACACCCGTCTGCTCCTGGACAGGTGGGAGGGAAGGTACTGCAAATATGGGTCATGTACATCTGTAAGGAGGTGTATCCCGGGCATCTGCTATAAGGCAGGTGCAAATGTTTTCTGATAATGATGACTTGTCGTAAACCAGGCATATACGCTGCTGGTGTAAAGGTGGACGCATCTAGAACTACACAGTGCTCTGCAGATGGTCAGACATATGGGCTCTTTTTTTAAAGTAATTTACTATTTTGCAACCAGCTCTGCATCAGCCCCTATGTGTATGATACAGAAAGCACATAGAGCACAGTTCCGATTTGTTAGAATTAGTTATATACATTACATTCATGCCCTTATAATGATATAATTTTGCAGATCAGCTATATGATATACTTTCCGGACCAAAACATGTAAAACAGATGTCTTCATTTTTATAGTTAATGCACAAATAAAATAAAAAAACTTTACTACAAGCTTAAAAAAATACTTTACTTCCTCACTGGAAATTTGAATACAGAGTGCTCTAATAGATGGTGCTACGAATGAAGTATACCAATTAACAGTTTTCTTGCTCTCAACGGAAGAACTGTTCTGTTCACTTACCTTCTCTGATGGGTTAGATTTAAACCGGCTGTATGAACGTAAATCTCAATTAGTGTAATTTATGTATCCTTGGATGTCAATCATTAGTGTTGAGAGGTGGGACTTACAGGCTCTGTACATTAATTAAGAGCACATCTCTGTAGAGTAATTTTCCACCTAAGGGATAAAAAGGAAGTTTTAATTAGATTCCAGAAGACAGTATGTCATATGTAAAATGTAAAAATGAATTTTGTTCTTATATAAAAGTTGTACTTCATTAATTTATAAAGAAAGTATCACAAAAGCATATTATTAATGATCATGTAAAAAATATCAGTCACTCATTCAAATTGCAGAGTAAAGTTAAAAAGGTTAAATTAGGAATATAGCTTCGCTAAAGCTGTTAAGTACATTGCTCATGCATACTTAAAAAAAGAACACATTTGGATGCATGACACATTATATAATCTGCTGAACCTTCACATTCACATAATGAAATGAAGGGTCAAACTAATAGATATGTTCTGTTTGCTTAGGAGGGTCTCAGCAGGTGTCACAAAATATTACCCAGTAATGAATATAAAAAAGTTACTGTAGTTGTCTGGATAAAATAAAAGCTAACTTACTTGTCAAAGTAAAGGTGAAAGTAAAATACTGTAATGTATATTTAAAGACATTAGTGTAAGGTTCTTAAGCTATTTTAACATATGGTGCCAACTGCTAAAGGTTAATTATAAGTGTTCAGCTTAATGATGAGACCCCTGGTGTTTTGTGTAGCTGGGAGACAAAATATCTAGTGATTCCACCCCAGGGTAATGGGGGTAGCATATAAAATAAATAGGAGATCAGTGCTGAAGGCTATAATACTAAGTTTAAACTACAGTGATGATCCTATAGGGCAGTATTTCCCAAGCCCAGTCTTCAGGGACCCCTAACAGTGCTTGTTTTCCATATCTCTTTGCTGGAGCCCAGGTGTATTCATCAATGACTGACATTCCCAGCCTCACCTAGAGCGGTGTAGGTTGGGATAACATTGGAAACCAATCTCTTTGGCAATGGGTTTGGGCAGTCAGTCTACCACTATGCACATGTAAAATATGTAAAATATCTTGTTATTAGTTACGGACAAGGTGTCCTATAGATGTTAATAACCTATGTGAAGAATAAGTGCAAGTGTTCCAGCAGCAAGAGATGATCCAGGGCTCTCAAATTTGCTGATATCTTGTGAAGAGGCTCCTTTACAAAGCAAACACAAACTCCATGGTACACAATTTTTTATTTAAACATTTAAATATGAAGGCTGGGGAGCAGGGTGTATAGTGATTATTGATAAACTCTCTGTTTTGTATAGTGGTCCCTAGAATGCTCTCTGTATTATAAATAGGAGACCAGGATGTTCTCTGCATAGTATATTGATCACTGAGTTGCTCTCTGTATTGTATAGATGAAACTAGAATGCTCACTGTACTGTATAGAGGTCATTATAATGCTCTGTGTATTATATATCAGACATACGGATGCTGTCAGTATTGAGGAAAGCTGGTGGAAAATACAAGACCACTTTACTGTGTTTGCACTGAAGCCTAAAGTTGTCAGCCTGCAATTATATTACTGGACAGAAATTGGCATATGATGCAAGGGATTAAAAGACTTTAAAAGTGTATATTTATCAAAAACTGTCAGTTCCTCACATGCATTTTATGTCAAAACATTGATAAATGCTAAGTAAGCAATGTCTTATAGTTTGTGTTAAGCACACTATAGGTTAGTGTCAGGCAGGGTAGTTCATACTTGCCAACTCCCGGGTCCCGGGTCAGTCTCCCGGGGGAGCTGGCATTTCTCCCGGATCCAAGATTTCACTGAAAATCGCGTCAATTGACGCGATTCTCGTTGAATCACGCCATTTTGGAGGGCGGGAGGGGGCCGTGACGTATAGCACGGTTTTTGCGGGGGCGGGACCAAAATGATGCGATTGTCCTTGCCCCACCCCCTCCGCCCTCCAGTCACGCCCCCAACTCCCGGAAGCAAGTTTCCGGGAGTTGGCAAGTATGGGGTAGTTCAGCATCATATTTTAAACAATGGTAAATTGCTTTGGCACATATAAATACTGGAGTTTCACAGTGTTTGTATAATGCATAGATGCTAGTTTTGAATCTCCTTTCATTATTAAAATAGTAAATGTCCTCCTGATTTGACAATAATTATAGTCAAATATTCAACTGACCATAACAGAATTAAACACAATTAGTAAAATACTTCATAACATTCCTCTATATTTACAGATGGTGTTTTTCAACAAATACCATAGCTAATGAGTATCTTAAACAATATCCCTACAACATATATAATTGATAAAATCAATTCATGTTACCTAGCTATTTTCCAAACCTAATAATGCATAGGTTGGTAACGCAAATGAGATCATTAACCAACACAATCAGTTCTAAAAGAGCTATTCAGTTTAAAAACTATATTTACTATATCTAAATTTAAGAATTCAAAAGTTTAGAATTCAATGTCTTAAGGGGACTCCCATTACCAGTTAACAATTGGAATTCAACATACCGTATGTGGATGTCAGTAAGAGAATTTTCTGTAATGTTTAATACTTCTTATCAGCAAGTTGCCTTGGACACTTGACAAGACTATATACAGATATGATGGATTAGCTTTGATTGATTGTTAATAATACCAACTCTTCACTGAATACAAATATTTTATGGTGGTTAACAATACTACTAACAGAATTAATGTTTGTATTTTACCCAACATAAAAAAGCTTGATAACCAGCATTAAAGTCTGACCTTTTTTATGTGATGTGGAACTAAAGTCCTAGCAGGTAGAGTCAAAACTAGACCACTAAACAGGACTGCACACAGAATTGTTATACAGTTGTGCTAAGAACTCAAACAATTAAACACACGTACACAACACAGTACATCATAATAATAATAATAATCATAATAATAGTAATAGTAACAATTACAGCAACAACATACAAGTAAATTACAGAACAAATGTTTATTTCTTCTTTTAAAAGCATATCTGGCAAATTGTTTGAGTGCAATGTAGGATTCAGTGAAAGTTTTCCTCTTCGGATGTAACTCTGCGCATGCTCAGAAAAAGACTTTACGCAAGTGAATGCATTTCAAGTTCAAACGTAAATGATAATTCCGACAGCCTATGAGGGCAGAACGTTGGGAGGGAAGGGGTGTGTATAGGTAGGCAATGTACAGAAAGGGGGTGCCAAGGTTGAGCACACACATATTCATTTGATTAAAGCTCTGGACATCAGACACGTGATTTTTAGCCATAGCACTTGCACCAGCTACATGGCAGGTGTAAGTGCCAATTGATAGTGATGAAGGATGCGTATGCATGCCAGAATATGTGCTTGCAAGTAAGAGGAAAATCAAAAATTATTTTAAAGAATTAAATGTATTTTTATTATTGATTTTAGTATTTAAGAGGTGTTAATGTATTTAATATTTTTTTCCATGTGTTCAGATGGGACTATATATTGCACTATGCATTATGAGCATCCTGCAGTGTGTTCTGTCTGTGAGTTCAAATGGAAATCTTTCTTGAGATCCTCTTGTACTTGAACACAGGTATACATGCGTGCAATTTCTGTCTGATTAATAAAAAAAACGCTAATCACTTTCACTTTGCATTCCTTGATGAATCAGGTTCTTCTTGTTTGGTATTTTGCACCCTGTTTATAATAGGGCATTAGTGGACATTAGCAGACTTGCTCTGGGACTCTGCTGTTGGTACTGGATAATGTTGTTAATAATGCAGCTCATTACTATAGAGTACTTGCAACTTGCATGTACTTGAATGTTACTTTCATTGACTTTCAATATTATATTTTATATTATATTTCTCCCAACTAAACATTGCTATCTCTGAAGTTTTATGTGGTTTAATGTGTTTTCACTAAAATTGCTAACAGACTAATATGTAGCCTTTTTATACTTTTGTTAACATAAATTCAACATAATTTACTTAAAAAAGATATGCTCTGTGTTTTTTTGTTTTTGTTTTTTTAAAAAAAATGAATATTGTGTATTTTTTCTTTGTACTACTACATATTTTCCGTCCCTACCTTATCTCAAGCATTATAGTAACACACTGAATATAGTTAATAATAGAGTAGTTTCCTAAAATCAATGTTGTGTGAGACTGCTGTACTTGTATAAAGCAAATTCCATTAAAGCCCTGTCCAAGCTGTTCACACAGTGAGCAAAGAATGTGAACAGAATGTCTAGTGCTTGTGCTTATTTGAAGCCCTTTCATAACAATAATGGTACCTGGTATTTATGAATATGTATATTAAAGTCCTCCCACTACAATATAATGCTGCTCATGCATGAACCAAGAAACTGCATATGTGTAATGCACCATCTGTTATCCCTGCTTTTAAAGCAGCTGTCCAAGCAAAATGACAAGCACAGTTGAAATGCGTCTTAGGTGCACCTCAGAGAACGCCACATGCCACATGCTTCATGCACCTTATGCAACATCACACAATCGGTGTAAAAAAAGTGCTCTCTCGCTATTATATATTTGCACTGCTTTCAGCATTTGATATAAAAATGTCTACAATTTACTCTCCTTTGGAAAATTTTATTAGGAATATATAGTAAAATACAATATAAATTTTAAATTAACACTATTCCAGAACCACTAAGTTAAAACTATTGGCTTCTCTCCCCTTTATCACTTAATCATTCTCAGCCAAGATTTTCTGTTTTGTCATACTAAAATCATACTTGCCCACGACTCCAGGCAAGTCTTCCACATCTTCCCCATCAGGAGCCAAAATTACGCGATTTGCAGTGAATCGTGAATCGCCCCATTGGGGGCGGGTCCAAAATTATGCAATTTGTCTGCCCCAGGATCTCTCAGGTGCCAGCAACACAAAGTTGGCTAGTATGACTAAAATAGTCCTGAAAAAGCTTCCGCGTGTCAGCGCATATAGTTTGGACTAGGCAAATGAGAAAACACAGAAATTAGTATAGGTTTATATATATTATGTATCTATCTATCTATCTATATATATATATATATATATATATATATATATATATATATATATATATATCTTAGCATACATTTTAAATAAATTATATTTTGCTATATGCTGATATGCTGCTTTGAATGTTTAGTCCTTGGTAATGATTTGGTTTTTACCTGAATAGAGTGGCAATGTCAGATCAATATTTCTCAGATTCTCAGCTAAGCTGTGATTACAAGTTGTGACCTACCCTGTGGTGAATCAAATTCATTAGAAATATCTCTGGAACTAACACCTGGCAGAAGGTCAACAGCTGCAGTGCATAGATTTAATGAGACACAAGTCCCACTAGACAGCGTTCTTCTGTCCAGATATGGTAAACTCATCCAGAAATATTAAGTAAATGTATCTGGATACAGCACAATACAGATTGTACATATTAACTTAACAGTACAAAATTTTATATATATTTTAATATTTATATATACATATATAGGCAAAGGCAGTAGTTTGCCACAGGCCTCTAAGAGAAGAATCAGTTAACTGTCTGCTGCTAGATGATGCTGACCGGGTTATACACAGGTATAGCAGTGCACATAGTTTCAGAGATATACAGGCGTAAGACAGGTGTATCAAGTGTGACTTAACTTACATGCCTTGAAAGTATCTTTTTCCACAGCAACAGCAAAGCTGACAATGTTTGCCTGCAATCAAGAATGGTTACAGAGCATCTGCAGGGAACTCCTTTTAAAGGCAAGGTGGGAGTGTCACCTGTCTATCAAGTCAAGGCTGAGGGAGGAGTCTCAACTATATAAACCTGTGTTGTGGACTTGTGCATTGTGACTGATGTCAGCTAGTGGCCAGATAGGAAATTGGGATTAGCCAGATTTAGAGTGCCTGGTGTCTTACTGATGAAGTACATTCAGGTTATTGTGATGGAACAAGCAAGCAGTTGTCTGTGTGTTTCACCAGAAGTGTGCTCTTGCCACTATATATATATATATATATATATATATATATATATATATATATATATATAAAGCAGTTATTTGCTAATGATTGACAAAGGGTAGCACAACCAATGAGTGGATAGTATCGGACCAGAAAACAGGACAATATATAGTAGAAACCAGCTGTTATTTCAAGTAGCAGGTTCAGCATTATGGGGTCTACGTGCACCCTTTCCTCCAAATTTGAACACGCGTCTGTAGGGACATGGCTATAGGAGGAGTTGGAAAGTGCACATGTATGGTAATGATATTTATCATTAGCATGAACCTGTCCTACTGTTCTCTCTCCTCTTCCCTGTTTCAAAATCCCCATTACCTCTTAGGTAACGCTCCATTTATGAGCAGATCTACATTATATGTGATACCTCAGTACAATTTCCAATATTGTAATGAACCACCTAAACAAAGCATGCGTACCGAGTTTTGAAGTAGGCAGGGATAGGACAATTTCTAAGCACTCAGATCATCACCATGTTCACAACAACACAAATTCAGGAGATGCGTGTGTTGATGTCGTTTGAAGCAGCAACACGCTCATTTTTTGTCATTATGGTAAAGACAAGGCTGTATATGACAGAGACAGTTTTATAATATGAGAAGGGGAATGGAGGGAAGCAGCAGGCCAGAAACTGAGAGTTAAATAGTGAAAGCAATGGGATCCTCTAACACAGTTTATTAGTGCATGAACTAGTGAGTTGAGCTTCCTATCCAGGGGCGCATGGAGGATTGTCGGGGGGGGGGGGGTTTCTCCCTGCCGACCCAAAAAAATAAAAATAAATTCGAGAGAGCGCTCCGTTTCGCCAGCGCTGTCCTATACAGCAGCCGCGGCGCTGTCTAAGAAGCGTCTGCGGCGGTGCTGTATACAATCCAGCACCGCCGCGGACGCTTCTTTGACAGCGCCGCGGCTGCTCTATAGGACAGTGGCCACTTAGTTAGCGCAGGGGGGGGGGTTTCTAGAGACTCAGAAACCCCCCCTGCGTGCGTCACTGCTATCAATCCGTCATAGAAGGATAGCAGTGTCAAAAACACCTCTACAGTATATGAAACAAATTCCATCCAACATATTGTTTCCACTAATGAGTTAATAATTAGTGACCTTAAATTAAAGTGGGTTTGTATAAAATGAGCTAGCTGAACCAAAATAATTACAATTAAGACAAGTGTAAGTTGTAGATAGAGTGTGAGATGAATTTTCTGCACTGCATTTTAAATGTAACGCTTAATTGCTTCTTCACTGACACATACTATTGGATGGGCTTTCAGTACTAGCACTTTTTTGGAAAACTCTATTTATTCCATTGCATCAGAGTAGGAACGATTAAGCTAAGTGTTTAAAACACAAAGATGAATCATCTCTAGCTGACACCAGTTTATTTTGTGTTTAATTAAGTCACTATTTTGGGATTATAAGAAAATAGTGGAAAAACATTTATTAGTATAAAAACATTTATTAGTCACCGCAATAATCCTTTCTGTCAAATTAAAATTTCACTTTTATACACAGTTATTAATGTTCCTATTGAGGTTTTAGTAGACGTAAATCAATTTACATGAAAGAGTAAGATATACATAAGATTCATTCATTTACTCATAAATATATATACTGTACATAAATTCTCATTTTTTGGGGGAATAATCTGTTTATATTGAAAGTGGTACAGATGTGGCACATTACAAAAAACTATTTTGTACAGGAACATAGGGTAGACACACCAACAATACGGCATTATCGTGATGCTAGATATTGTCAGCTGAACTGCAGAAGAAGATCATGAAATACATGTGCATAAAGAGCAATAAACAAAAGCCAATATACCACTGAGGCTGTATAATGGGAGAGGGATAGCAGAGGAGGAGTGGAGGTATTTGGTAAGAAAGTAGAGAGGGGAGCCAGAAAATAATCCTAGATGGCGAGACTGTCTGAATCAGGACTTTTCTCAGATGAAGCAATTTTTAGCTTCCTCTAACTCTCCAAGTGAGAAAGGTTGTTTCATTAACATCCTTTCATCATCAGTAAGGATGGAAAAATTGATGACTTTTAGGTAAGCAGAGATAATTTTTCTTCTAAGGGACCTGTCAGTGGCTGAGGCACCCTGGGATATATTGTATTATATTCAAAGGCGGAACTAGCGAGCTGTGGGCCCCGATGCAGGTAGATGGGGAGGAGGGAACTGGGGCCCCCGGCCCTCTGCATCTGCTATGCAGTGGGCCTCATTATCTCCATGGGCCCTGGTGCACTGCACCTGCTGCACCAGTGGTAGATCCACCACTGATTATAATACAGTATTACTTATGGGACGCCTCAGCTATCTTCACTGATGACAAGAATTCCCTGCTCTGGCTAAAAGTTTGCCTGGTGTATCACCCCACTGGTATAATCATCTCTAAGGCTAGGTACACACGGAAGCGTTTTTGTCCAATAACTGGGTAAATCAGTCGTTTGATCGGAAGTTAGGTTAGTGTGTATAGTGACACAATGGTCGAAAGTCGTGCCAAAGTGTCGATTGTCGGCTCGTTTAACTAGTTGCACTGTTTAATATTTTCCGACCGATACACCTAACGATCATGTAGTGTGTATTATTTTCCAATCGATCTATGACAAGTGCCAATAGTTCCTAAAACTGCGACTCTTTTGGAGGCATGTGTATGTTAATTTCTGATGTCTGTACCAGTTCCATGGGGTGTGGTGTTATTATCTGCCCCTTATTTAAATTTCTTGTGGATATCGTCACATAGTCGTTTTAAGTGTGTACAAATTTCTAATCTTTCCTCACGACAATATGGTGGTGAAAAGCCGCTTCCCGGGTGGGCGGCCTTTCGTTAATTGTCTGAAATGTGACTAGTGTGTGCGCATTAAGCGTGCGAGCGATCAGACCTTTGGTCGAAGAGAAAGTCATTGTAGATAACACGTCGGTCGGAAAATTCTTCAGTGTGTACCTAGCCTTACGGAGGACTGGTTTCAATTTATAATTACTTGTTCAAAGCCACTCTCATTTCAGCCATTTCAGTTAAAGCTGCTACATCAAGGAATGTTTTGTGGCTGGTTTCTACGGTCTTAATTTTGTTGAGGAGGGCACCTTTTTGGGCTTCTTTTTGTTTTTCATGAAAGTTCCAAGCTGTATGTGTTTCCCTCTAATGACATATTTGTGGGCCCCCCATACTGAAACTTTGGAAATGGTGGGAACATCATTAAATGAGTTGTATTTGTTTAGTGCTGCATCCAGTTGAGATTTACAGTAGACATCCTGGAGTAAATCTCCAGGTGAATGGTCTGGTACCTGACATGGGCTAGTAAAAGGTACATGTATACTGGGGTGTGGTCTGACCAGGTGACTGGACCTATAGAGATGACTTTGATCATGCGTAAGTGTCTGCGAGATAAGAAAAGGTAGCTGAGTCTAGATTAAACTTCATGTGGGTGGGAGAAGAAGGTAAATTCATGGTCACTGGGATGTTTGAGTCTGGTAAAGCTCCCAGCTGAAGTTTCCCTCAACCACCAGGATCCCTTCTCTCATGGGGCCTGATTCATTAAGGAAGTTAAGCAAGAAATTGAGTAAGTTTTCTTACTTACATTTTCTGGACAAAACTCATGTTGCAATGCAATGGGTGCAAATTAGTTTTTTATTTTGCACATAAATTGATCTAGGATAAACAAAGTCAGTATTTAACTTATGTGCAAAGCAATAAACTAATTTGCAACCACAAACCCCTGGCATTGTAACATGGTTTTGTCCAGGAGAAAACTTAAATAAAAACAATGAGTACTTTCCTTAATGAATCAGGTCCATGAAGTCCACTTGATATAAAAGACTCTCTAGAAAAGTATATTGACCTAGGGGCATATACGGTAACAAAAGTGAAGGATTGGTGAAAAATTTTACATTTTAACAGTCAAATCTCTGCCTTCCACGTTTCTATGTGTAACTACTTCTTGGATAGGCAAAGTCTGGAGAGGAGTATGACTATGCCAACGTCTTGCCATCTTTGCTATTGCACAAAAATGTATGGGGATAGTCACGACAATGTAAAGGTGGTGCCGAACCTTGTTTGAGATGCGTTTCTTGTAAGAAAGCAATGTCTATCCTATCTATTAAGAGATCTCACAGTAACCTGGATCTTTATTCAGGAATGTTTAGGCCTTTGGCATTTAGAATGATGATCTTAAGTGTGTCCTTCATTTTGAAGGCCCCGGGGACAGCAGCAGAAGCTTGCCCTGTATCATATCAAGTTTAAGTTCGTAACAACCTGACTTAGATTTGAGGGGAATACATATAACATATACATATAAAAGCAAAAGTAAAATGTAAACTGCTCTTATGAGTAATGGCATGTTGTAACCTAACCATGATCCGGAGTAACCTGTGCCGTTTGGTAGTCACTGGGGGTTGGTGGGAGAAACAACCACAAAACATGATTTATTTTGAATGGCATTATTTAAAATATTAAATGAATTGGAGTGTTCTAAGTAACCAGAAAACAAACAAAGCGGTGAGCTTTACATATACAAGGAGATTGTTAGGAATCCGGAAGTCCACCAAAAGGCTTTTCCTCCCGACTGCTACAACCCTCAATTAGAACCGCAGAAATACAATAACGTGAAATAAACTGTGTTAGAACTGCGTTAGATGAGACATAGGACTAAACTTACGAGATGTTGAACTAATACATCAGGATTGCAGAGCAAGTAAGTAGGGAAAGAAAAGAGGGAGACATAAAGGTAATTCAAAGGAACACCAACAGCAGAGCAATAGCGAAGAAAAGCCAGAACCCAGAGTGGCAATATGAAGAGTCTTCATATGACTTGTATTAGGTGAAGACAATAGTCCTGGTTTCTCATGTGTCATCAGAATTAGCAGTAGTTTGACACCTCTTAGGCCTGCCAAATTGTTGAAATCTGTCTTCTTCAGGAGGAGGAGCTGTCGGAAGGAGACGTGAATGAGACTCCTGCCACTCTGGGAGTGGAATCTTTTGAATCTCTAAGGTGTAGCAAAAGGCTAAGAGATCTGAAAGCTCTCAGGGAACAGGTGATTTACCATTGTGAGTTATTTTAAGTTGAAAATAAAATTCCCATCTGTACTTAATATTGTTTTTATGTAGTTCATCTACGAGGGGTTTCAACATTCTCTTCAGTTGAAGAGAATGCCACGAGAGGTCTTGAAAAACCTGGATCTCATGGCCGTCAAATTCAAGACCCTCAAGGCATCTCATGTTTTTCAAGATCTCCTCTTTCTGCATAAAATAGTGCAGCCTGCAGATGACATCTCTTGGATGTTCTGAAGGAGCTCCTCTAGGATGGAGGGCCCGTTGTGCCCTGTTAAAGGTAATACGATTGTCAGGGTCTCACTCTAATATATTATTGGACAGCTTAGTGAGGACATAAGGCCTTGGGTTGAAATGACCTCAGGGTTTCCCCTAATACGCAGATTATTTCTGTGGCCCATATTATTTAAATTGGCTAATTTATAGCTTCTTTACTTTCCTATGTGATTAGGCTGCAGGTGTAATATGCAAAATGGCCACTAGGTGGCAGCAGTGTTGTAGACTCAGTTCAGGTATCACAGAGAGAGTGGATGTTGATCAGAATTACTTGTTCCTTTTTGAGGCAGACACACTATTTTCAGAGTACTGGGTTTGTGGTCCAGTGTATAGGTGCCAGTACTGGAAACTGGCAGTCTTTTTTAAATATTTTCCCCCCATTGCAGCTTTACAGGCCTTCTCCAATGGGACAGGGTGAATACATTATGCAGTTGTGTGCACCACTATGGGTCCACAAAATGGCAGAGTCTTCTGACATCAACCCTTTAATGCCGGGAAAATGCAGAGAGATCTTAGACAGCATGCTGTGTGCCTTCCATCTTACAAAAGCATCAATATGGGTATTACCTGTACCACAGCGTGAGTACGATGCTGAATGCTAAGAACAGGGTCAAGGTCCAGGCCGTGTAGTCAGACACCACCATCAGGGCTGCCATCAGGGGGGTAACAAGGGGTACCCTTGTACCGGGCCCGGGCTCACCAGGGTGCCCGACGGCACACACATACCAGGGGGCCTGCTGTCTTCAGCCTGGCTGTCACTATGACAGCCATGCTGAAGACAGCAGTGAAGACGGGACTGAAGGACAGCGGGCAGAGCCGTAACTGTACCTTCAGCCCTTAACTTGCGTTCCAAATGCTGAACTTCCTGTTGGTGGAACACACATGCGTTCCATTGCAGAAGTTAAGGCCTGACGTCTCTGTCTCCCTCTCTCCCTCCCTCTCCCCTAATATTATAATATATATATATAAATATATACACATATAATCACTTTTTTTTACATTATATATATATATATATATATATATATATATATATATATATATATATATATTAGGCCCCCCCTTGACTTACTTTTCAATCGCCTAAGTCCAACCCCCTTCACGGAAGAGGGGACCACTGAGGGAGCCGGATCGTGACCACAAAAGGTACGTTTTTTCGGGGTTTTTTTCTACAGGTTTTTTTTTTTTCATTTCTTTGGGCTCCCTCTCCCCCTGGGCCCCTGCCCATCGTGCTCAGTCGGAAAGACGGCCCAGGTTCATTGGGTGGATGGGAGGTGTCATCGGGGCGCCCTGCCTGCTTCATTGTACTGGGCCCCACGATTTCTGATGGCGGCCCTGACCACCATCACCCAGGACCGTTAGAGAGTGGAGTGCTGCGGTGGTCTCTCCACCGATCGTCAGAAGGTCCCGACAGGGTCCACTGAGATAAGATGAGTAGCAGGTTCCGGGGCATCTCGGCGGTAGGCACGAGTATGGACTTCTGTCCTGCGGCTATCATCGCCTGGTAGTTATCCCTAGCCGAGGTGGCTTAATCTTGTCTCTGGGACTCCCTGGGCTAAGAAGAGCTAAAGATAATGGGTATACCAGGAGAAGCTCTCAGGGTGTGAAGAAAATGGTCCTAAATCTCACAGAGCTCCAGCGATCCTTGTCCTGCTTCAATGCCTGCCAGGCCATGCCCCCATAAATTGTACATTTGTATGAAGGACTGCCATCTTGGCCATTTTAAACAATATAACTGTATTGCATTTATTTGAGTTGCTTGCTGCATACCTGTAATTTCTAATATGTGAGAGCTAATTACAAGGCAATATGCAAACCTGCCAAAAACACTAATTCCATGATGTGATAATAGTCTGCTATTGCTCTACCAACTTAGTTTTCAATTGAAATAACCCTGGCTGGGATAAAGATTTATGTGTTGTTTATAAAATAGTTCAGTATAGCTTGCAATTGAAAAATAAATGCCGAATTTAGAAGCAGAATTCAGGTTGATTGGTTTGTCATGAGCGTTTGTGCTTTGTATGTGCCTAGATTCACATGACTAATCTACTATAGCAGCTCTCTACATATTGTAAGAGACTAACATTCTTAATATAATTTTGTAAAAGTAAAAAAACATAGTAAAAAAAATGTTTTTAGCATGTCTGAATCAGTATTCAGAACACCCTTTTTTTTATATATCAGCTTAAGCTGTGAAACAATGAGAATTTAAGGTTGTCATAATTATCCCCACCAGCCTTTATGAAACTAGTGACACCTAGTGTAACCAAGCAATAAACTGTTATCAGCTTCTGGTTTATAGATGTGTTTTAGCTGAACATTTTGAGAAACCACTGAATGTTTTATACAGTTTCACAGTCTGCCACAGTGAAAAACAACATTTTGATAAATTAATTTTAGTAATGTTTGTATCTGCCAGACTAGTTAGTCCCTATGAAACCAAACAAAATAATGGAATTAGATGTTTGAGCATTGAAAATGCCACAAACACAGTTCTTTTCTCCGAGACACCAGTGGACAAAGTGGGCTGGTATACAGGGATATGCCCTAATGGCACTTTTCCTACTACTTTAATTGTAAAATGATCAAATTCCATACTGTTACATTTGCCGTACCGCCGCTTCTAACATTCCATACCACCACTTCTAACTTTCCATACCTCCATTTCTAAAATTCCACTTTGACCACTGCTAGACACATTAATCTGTTCCCACTTTTACAACTTAATCTGCTTAATCTAGGCAGAATTAAGTTATGAATATGTAAAAACAAAACACCACTTAGGCTAGTGACAGACAGGGAAAACGATCATGTACCGTATCTTAGAACATGACACATTTTACCAAACTATTGCCAGATGGGCAGTTAATATATTTTGCTTAAAATGTGGTATTTAATTGCTCCTACCCCAGCACATAATGATCAAAGAAGTTTCACAACTAGTGTTTGTACACTATAGAAATGCTGCTGCAACAGGGAGAAAAATAGCATGCTTTACTAATTCCACTTCTTGCACAATGTTACTACGGAAGTGTTGCGTGGTCAGAGGGGAGTAATGTTATTAGTCCAAGACAAGGGCACAGTGTATGTCTCAGTGTGCAGCAAAGCCACTAACTGTAGTGAAAAGTAAAATAAAAAGAAATTGATTATGCATTGATTTTTTTTATCACTATACTTTTCAGCAGTTATAAGCATTAAACAGAGAGATAGAGGTGTAGATTTATCAAACATTCTAAAAAATAAAAGTGAAGGTATTACCCACAGCAACCAATTAGTTTCCAGCTATTCTTTTCTAGAATGCACTCGATAAACGATAGCTAGAATCTGGTTGGTTGCTTTGAGCAACACCTCCACTTTTAAGCGAGTGAGAGGGAGAGAGAGATTCCTTTTCCTTGTGTTTGAATATTTTTGATGACAAAAACCCCAATGGTTGAATTAAAGTTAACTACAATTATTTGTATAGTATTTTTGTCGGCTATGCATATATTTAGTAATATCTTGTGCAGTTTACTATATCTTTTTATACAGCAAAGCAGCCTCTAATATAGTATATAACACTAATGTTATTGTTACTTTTACACACTTTCTTTTAGGTTGTGCAAAACACCTTTGTAAAAAAAAAAAAATAACCATATTTCTCTGCGCATGTTAGAAAAATAACAGTAAAGTGTCAGTTAAGATAAATGAGCATTTTCTATTGACTTACATTTATGTAATGTTATGATTACCACTTCTACCAAGAGGATGGCAAGTACATTACACAATTGCAAACTACAGGCATGCAGAAAGCTTGTAAGCTAAATTCAACAAAGAAATTGTATCCATATGTTTTTCCATTTTTGACAGATCTTGGAGTATCTGATTGTCCTGATGTTGGTAAGTAGAACTAGTGTGGATTTCAATCACTTGACATGCATGGTACATGGAAATGACTGTAAAGATGCAGCATGGAACATATGTTTATCTATTTAAATATCTAGATTTGGTTTTCTAATAATGACCTCTTACAAAATTTGCAGTATTGTATTATTTATATATTAAAAAAAGTCTACATTTGAGGAGCTTTGTAGCGTTTAAAGGCATGATTCATCAAGATACGCACACTGAGCACAACGTGCGTTTGTTTTAAAATGCACGTAAATCGGTACAGTGCACTCCCGAATTCATCAAAGAATAGATCTCAAGATACGTGCACTGATAAGACACTGCAAGATACATCCAAAGCTTATGTGGATTATAAATCTGTGCACGGAGAAAAAAAATATAGAATTAATGTCACCAGGTAATAACAACGGCAGTAATGATAAACCTTTGCGATGCCCAAAGCTTGATTTGGATGTGAGCTTGAGATTGACACACCCTTACTGTAATTTGACTACAGCAAAATGCCCCATCCCAGTCCTGTTCCCTCCCCAAAATTGGAGGCTGTAATAAGTGTCCTTTGCGCTCGAAGATAAAGCGGTGAGGAAAGGTGTGCCTATACATTGTTGTTCCTCTGTTAACCATGATAATCTGCAAGGGCACATGTGCAGTCATCATTGATTTGCACAAAAAGGGCTTAAAAGGCGATGATATTGCTGCTAGTAAGATTTCACCTAAATCACCTAGATCATCAAGAACTTCAAGTAGAGAGATTCAAAAGTTGAGAAGAATGCTTCAGGGTGCCCAAGAACACCCAGCAAGTGCCAGGACCGTCCACTCAAGTTTGTTCAGCTGCAGGATTGGGGCACCACCAGTGCAGAGCTTGCTCAGAAATAGCAGCAGGCAGGTGAGAGTGCATCTGCACGCACATTGTGGCGAAGACTTCTGGAGGATGGCCTGGTGTCAAGAAGGCTAGCAAAGAAGCCACTTCTCAATAGGAAAAACATCAGGTCCAGACACATATTCTGCAAAAGGTACAGGGATTGGACTGCTGAGGACTGGGGTAAAGTCATTTTCTCTAATGAATCCCCTTTCAAATTGTTTGGGGCATCTGGAAAAATATTTGTCCGGAGAAGGAAAGGAGAGCGCCACCATCAGTCTTGTGTCATACAACCACTAAAGCATCCTGATACCATTCATGTGTGGGGTTGCTTCTCAGCCAAGGGAATGGGCTCACTCACAATTTTGCCTAAGAACACAGCCATGAATAAAGAATGGTACCAAAACATTTTCAAAGAGCAACTTCTCCCAACCATCTAAGAACAGTTTGATGACAAACAATGCCTTTTCCAGCATGATGGAGCACCTTACCAAAAGGCAGAAGTGATAACTAAGTGGCTCGGAGATGAAAACATCGAAATATTGGGTCCATGGCCAGAAAACTCCCCAGATCTTAATCCCATTGAGAATTTGTGGTCAATCCTCAAGATGCAGGTGGACAAACAAAAAACCCATAAATTCTTGCAAACTCCAAGCATTGATTAGGCAAGAATGGATGACACTCAGTTAGTGTGTGGCCCAGAAGTTGATTGACAGCAGGCCAGGGTGAATTGCAGAGGTCTTCAAAAAGAAGGGTCAACACTGCAAATATTGACTCTTTGCATAAACTTAATGTAATTGTCAATTAAAGCCTTTGACTCTAATAAAATGCTTGTAATTTTACTTCAGTATACCAAAGTAACATCTGACAAAAAGGTCTAAAAACACTGAAGCAGCAAACTTTGTGAAAACCAATACTTGTGTAATTCTCAAAACCTTTGGCCATGACTATAGAGCACACATTGGAAACTCCACTGAAATTATTAAGAAAAGACACATATTGCTTCTCTTGTAAGCTCATTTGAACAAGTGCATATCGACCACTTATGAACAGCAAACCAAATACTTATCAGACGCGTGCAAGTACAGAGTTTACATTCCTTTTCACATATGATTTGCACATATATTTATTTAGGGAAATGCAATGCCAGTAGGTAAGTGGCATTAGAGTAGTGTATATGTCGTTTTCATAAGTGCATACTCACTTTCTTTATTTGTTAATGTTTTTAAGTGGGCTTGTTTATTTAAAGACTCCAGTTCTTTGACTTTCTTATTTTGTTCTAAATTTCTCTATATGTTGAAGTGAGATGCTATACGCATACGTCTTATTACTTGTTTGTGGAAACACCATAAAGTAAACCTATTATATCTGAAGTTTGAAATATCCAGTTATCATATATATTAAATAGACAAAAATATTTGGTCACATCTGTTAATTATTGAATTGAGGTGTTTCAATCAGACCTGTTGCCAGAGGTGTATAAAATCAAGCACTTAGACATGCAGTCTCCATTTGCAAACATTTGTGAAACAAAATTGGTGGCTATGAAGAGCTCAGTCACTTAAGCATAGTACTGTGATACGATGTCACCTTTGCAATAAGACAGTTTGTGAAATTTCATCCCTGCTGGATATTACACGGTCAACTGTAAGTGGTATTATTAGAAAGTGGAAGCGTTTAGGAAAAACAGTAACTCAGCCACAAAGCAGAAGACCACGTAAAATCACAGAGCGGGGTCAATGACTGCTAAGGCTCATGGTGCATAAATGTCGCCAACGCTCTGCTGATTCCTTAGCTGAAGTGTTCCGAACTTCCACTGGTATTAATGTAAGCACAAAACTGTGCAGCAGGAGCTTAATGGAATGGGATACCATGGCTAAGCACCTGCATGCAAGCCTCACACCACCAAAACCAAATCCAAGCGTTGGATGGAGTGGTGTAAAGCACACCGACACTGGACTGTGGAACGAACAGTGAAAACCTGTACTGTGAAGTGACGAATCACACTTCTCTGTTTGTCAGTCAGATGGGTGAGTCTGGGTGTAGCAGATGCCGAGAGAATGTTACCTGCCTGTCTTCTTTATATCAACTGTGAAGTTTGGTGGAGGAGGGATAATGGTATGGGGCTGTTTTTCAGAGTATGGGCTAGGCCCTTTATATCCAGTGAAGGGCAATCGTAATGCTTCAGCATACCAAGCCATTTTGGACAAAGCTATGCTTCCAAATTTGTGGCAATAGTTTGGGGAAGGCCCTTTTCTATTCCAACTTGACTGTGCCCCAGTGCACAAAGCAAGGACTACAAAGACATGGTTTGATGAGTTTGGTGTGGAATAACTTGACTGGCATGAACAGAAACCTGACATCAACCCCACTATATACCTTTGGGATGAAGTGGAACGGAGATTATGAGCCAGCTTTACTCGTCCAATATCAGTGCCTGACCTCATAAATGCTATACAGCAGTGGACCTCAAACTTTCTCAGTTCGAGGCACCCTTAGGTTCTCCATAATTTTTTCAAGGCACCCCTAAGGCAAAATAATTTTCAAGTAGTCCCCCGCATTGCTTACCACCGGCCCTGACCGCGTTTCACCTGTGAAATCGCCACAGCACCCAGTTTGGGAACCACTGCTCTACAGAATGAATCTACATAAATTCTCACAGAAACACTCCAGCATCTTTTGGAAAGCCTTCCAAGAAGAGTGAAAGCTGTATTCGCTGAAAAAGGGCGACCAGCTCCATATTAAAGTGTATGTATTAAATACATTGTCATTACAGTCCCTCTATTCCATCCTTTCAATAATGAAACCTATTTATCACATAATACTGCTGTAAGGATGGGGGATTACTTACGGCAAGCGATATCTCACCAGTGATTCTTCAGGGCTCTTGCAACGACATCCTTCAGGGCAGAGATACTGTTCATTTTCATACAAAAAATGTATCATTAATTAGTTCTTTTATATAATATGGAAGATTTTGGAATTTAAAAGTTCTTAGGAATGTCCCTGAAGTAAACATTATTTTCCTGTGGTATCTTTCCATATCACAGACCTTGGGCCTGATGCTGAGCTGCATGCAAAATTACCGTAATTTACAAAAAAAAGGTGCATGCAAAAAATGTGCCTTTATGCCCAAACGTTCAGTCGGGAATGCATATCTGCAGCTTATGTGCCAGGTTTACACCAAGTGTAAAAATAACTATTATGCCTAGGTATAAACCTAGGCATACATAATTGTAATGCATATGTCCTAAACAGAAATGTTTGCTGACATTCAATTTGCTAGTGGTTCATGTAAACGTTAGTTTTAAAAATTAAAATATACATATCTCTATATAGCTCATACTCGGAAGAAAAAAAATCACTTATAAAAAAGCAGACAAACCCCCCAATAAAATACATAGGATGGCCCTCTTGGTGCCAATCTTGGGGAAAACCAAAACAAACATGGGGAGTAATTCCACACATATAAGGCCCTGGTTGGGTATGGAACTCATGACCCCTTTTAAGCAGCATTGATAATCATTTTTCCACCATGCTTCTAAATTTTTGCATATATGTGGGCTGGGTGAAATTATAAACCTCTTATTGCACACACATGCACAAATAGGATTCTATTTTGCAAACCCTGCTGGCAGGAGAACAAGGAGAGCACTGGTCGGGAATGAGGAAGGGAGCCTGCTGGAGCAAAGCTGAGGAACATAGAAAATAAAAGGAGCTTTATAAAGCTGCGGGTTTGAAAAAGTGGAGATGTTGCCTTTAGCAACCAATCAGACTCAAGCTGACATGTTGTAGAATGTACTAAATAAATGATAACTAGAATCTGATTAGTTGCTATAGGCAACATCTCCACTTTTTCAAACCCGCAGCTTGATAAATTTGTCCCCAGGAGAGAATGAGGGACAACTGTAGAGGTTCCAACCTGCACTGGATCCAGCCATAGAGGAGGGCTGAGAAGAGAGATTCAGAGTCTGCAGAAAGGTACTGAGACAGCTCCGAGTGTGGGGCATGTTTTACAAGAGTCCTCTAAGTAAACCTCAGGGGGTTCCCAGTGAACAACTGTTGTTGTGGGCATTCAAAACTAGGCTTTGCAGAAGAGGGAGTTTCTTGGCTTGGGTGAATTGTGGGTGAGCAGGGAAGACAGCAAGCAAGAGGAGGTCTGGTCCATATAAATTCCTTACTGCTGAGTCCTGCCCAGGGTTTTATCTGCACCATGACAGATAAGTGTGCTCTCAGTCGATTTATACACATAGACCTCTATAACACAGAATCTGAGATATGAGTTCATCCATTCTCTTTCTGTTTTAAGTGTTCACTACACTGCACTTCGTCTTCATACAAGGATGCAGTCAACTTCAGCCTGCTAGTGTTTCTCATCTGAAGGATTGTTAAACATAGTCTTTAAAACTCCATGTAACCGAGATTAATAGCACAGTGCACCAATGGTACCTGAACGTTGTTTATTGTTATTGAATTGCTTGAATTAATTAGCTAGTGTGGAATGTTTCTGGTGTTAGTGTAAGCATCTTGTAATGCAATACTTTAATAATATTGTGTGCATAGAGGAGTGACCGTGCTTTGATAACAATCAGCCCTATCCACAGGGCCACCAAGAAGAATTTGGGGACCCGGTACAGCAACTTTCTGCTCCCCCCCTCCACACACAGCAAGAGAAGGAATGTGTGCTGCGCGCAGCGTTGGTGGCGAAGATGGAGTGGTCACATAATGATTGGGGTGAGGCAAACATGGAGTGTGACTGCACCTCTTTAGACATGACATATTATGTATTAAAATAGTTTTGCTCTAACCTACCTGTTATTGTAGTTTTCAAAACCTGGTACTGGATTTTTGTTTGGATTCTGAAATGTTGCAATTTCCATATTGCCATGTTTTATGTACAAGTACTTGAAATATGGAAAGTAGAACAATAAGTGACGACGGAAAATATAGAGAATAATGAGCACACACTTGTGTCTGCCACACAGTACACAGTGCACCCTTGTGTCCGCCACACAATACAGAGAGCAACCTGGTGACCACCAACTCAAGTACTTAAAACCAGATCTAGATAAAATTGTGGCAATAGATTATGAGATTGTGTGAAAAAAATAATTTGACATATTGCAGGTATACTGCTTTATGTAAAGAAAGTCTCTGACTTTCAACAGGGATGTCAGCAGAATGAGACATTGGAAGGTTTGTTTTTTTTAAACTAGATTTCTAGCCATATCAATCCACAGTCAAATGGACAGAGTGAGAAAACCTTTACACTTACAATCAGAGAAGATGACTTTTTTCACTATAGTGGAATTTAAGTCTAACTTCTTATTACTTTTCCATTTAATGAATGCATCATAGTGGTGTTTACTTATATTTTGAGTTGCATTATTCCTGAGAGGTCTATGTGGATCCAAAGAATTCTCCCAAGTTCCCTGATAGTACAAACTACCCACATCCCCAAGGAGTGCAGTTGGGGAGACTAGGAGTGGAGGCACAGCACCATCAAAGGAGTGAGAAACACACACACAGCAGACCTGCACCACACCACTCAAGGGCCGGAGTGAGGGAAGGTTACTAAAAAGATATAAAAATTTAAATTTCTGAAGGTCACTTTCATGTGGACACACAATCCTCAAGCCCCCATTTCCAAAAGCCGAATGTGGGCATCCACTCTGTATCCGCAAATCTTGTAGTCCTTTAGTAAATGACGCTTAGGGCCTCTTAGAAGCTAGCTTTCACATCCTTATACGTTATTTCACATAATGCTGCCCAAAAATAAAATTCTGAAAATATAATTAGCATTGGTCTACAATGCACGTCTCATGTAAATGAGTGTTTGATTTGCTATCGGTAGAACTATTTAGTTGATGTGAAGTGACCTTTAATTGATATACAGGTAGAAAATCCCATGTGGATAGAAAAAAAATATTTCTTCAATACTACTAATAATATTAATATGTGTGGTTTTTTTTTCACTTTTTTACTGAAATAAATTATGATACAAATATAAATCACCTCTACCCAAATTCTATTTCCGTAATCAGGCTAAATAAAGTTATTACTCTCATTAATATAAACGGGTCAAGCTAATTACTGGAGGATCACTTCTATTAAGACTTATTTTGTATCAAGCTGCTAATATAATGCATCTGCTAGGAAGACTAGTCCTCTGTTGAAGATTGCAACTACTAAAATGCTGATAGCTGCTATTAATAAGACAGTTTTTAACTTCTAAGACTTCAATAAAAAAAAATGAGGACTTTCATTTCATGAATAGAATATGTCATAATACATGTCATATTTTGCACCTACCTGACCTATCCAATTATTATCTCCAATTACAAAGGACTGCTCAATTTTATCATTTCCTGTATTACAAATTCACTGTCTCGAATGAATTTATTTATAACCTGGTGATACTGCAGAAAAATATTCTGATGAAATATTGTATAACACTGTATCACTAAACCAAAACAAAAAGAGAAAGCAGAAGTGTTATTTTACATATAATGTATATAGTTTTGGGCTCTTTTAACAAATCTCTTTACTTATTTGTATATGCATTGTGATGAACATCGCCCCATCTTTAATGGATAATCAAAGGTTGGATAATAACTATTCATCATATGTAGCCAACCAGCACTTTCTGTTCTGATCCTTCAAATAAAAGCAAAGAGGTTCTTCAAAAGGAAAACTTCTATTTGGGCTGTCCTTGCTATCTGACCATAACCCTGGCCTGGGCTGGAAAATCTCTATGAAAATCTGATACATTGGCATGTTGAAAACAATCTCTAAAAGTGTCAGGATTCTAACACAGAGCTTCTGCTGAATGCTGCTGCTCTGCCTACTTGGCTATTCTGATTGCTGGACAGCTTCCTGCTATTACTCTGTGTTCTAACTCAGTTTAATTATTCTCCTGAAGTTCCAGTATGTTCTGGCTCCACCCCCTGACTTCTTATAAAAGCCTTGTCTGTTCCTGTGTTATTACCAGATTATTGTGCTCCTGCCAGTAATCTAGCTCCTGTTGTTGTTGCCGCATTTCTGTCTCCAGTTATCCACTATTCGTGTACCGACCTCAGATTGTCCTTAACTACTCCTTTGCCTGAATCTTTTGTCTTATTGCTTGACTGTGTACTGAACCCATCTGCTGTAGACCATCCTTTATTATGTTTAGTCTGTGTGACCTATCTTCCTTCTTGCTACTGGACTTCTATTCAGTCTACGGACCATTACAGAAAGCTTATTTTATTCATTACAGCACATTAAATTTATGAGATTCATCAAACATAAAATGTTTACATAGAATAGAACATATATTTTAATCACTGATGTCCTATTTCTAAGGATGATACATCATAGTGTGTGGAAGGTATTACAGTCACCCCAGTTTCTCATTTTAGCACCAAACCAAATTAGACAAATGGGGCAAATGTCCACTTTGTCCATTTTTCCTGGCTTTGCTCAAATTAAAATCACTTTACGACTCTTGCATGTCTACATTAAAATGTCAGTGTTTGAAATTCGGTTGCAGGCCATTAACACGATGGCAACAAATCTGCCAATTTACTTGTGTTTGCAGATCGCACTTATCGATCGTCTTCAAGGTTCAAATTAAAATAAGTATTTAAAAATATTTTAATCTATAAACATTATTTAAGCAAATTATTTTAAATAATAAAAAAAAAAATTTTTAAGCTTTGAATTGCAAACACTTCTGCCTTCGAAGTTCACAGATAGAGCTTGAGATTCACCTTTCAAAAGTAAACATTGTATTAATGTAAGCTTGAATGTGTTCAAACTGATTTGCACATGTGTGAATTGACTTTATCATACATGAACCAGCTTGAACATGGTCAAACTTTCTTGGGTAGAACTGACTCAAACATGACTGAACCTGTTCGACCTTCTAAAGTTTAACTTTTTTTTAATCAATCAAAAATTGAAGAAATTTGGTAAAATGTTCACATTTTATTTTGTACAGATTCGATGAACCTGTTTAAGTAACGATATACAGCCACTTTAGGTATCTTTAGTGAAAAGAAAGATAAACCCCAGTAATAGATTCATCTTCCATGTGGATAGTATGTCATACCAGAGACAATTGGTCTCCTTCCTCAAAGTTACATCATATTACAACAGTGTTTTTTCTGTTTGTCAATTTTATATATAATATATATATATATATATAAAATATTTAAAGCATACGTATGTTAATTTTCATGTGTGGTGTTTATTAAGTTCCAATCTGTCTAGATATATTTTTTCAGGGATGGATCAGATGAGGGAGAACTGTGAACCAGTTTCATGCCTATGGCCCCAAGAGGTCTTAATGCAGCTAAGGTGCCTGCCCTTTCCTCCTCCCCACCAGGATGTCACATATGTGCAGGCAGCAAGTAAAGCTACACTGCAAAGAGGAAGATATAAGAAGAAAATAAATGTTTGGGGGAGTGGGCTTTTAATGTAAGTGAGGAGGGTGGGGTGTTTTAAAATAAGTCTAGTGGGAGGGTGGTCGGCACTTTATGTAAAATGAGTGGGGCATAAGCTATTATTTTATTGGTGGGGTATTATTGGGGTTATTTGTTTTATGGTGGGGACTATTTATTTTAGTAGCAGGGTTTTGGTGGGACTAATTCTTTAAGGTGGGGTGAAGGAACTATTAATTTTAAGCCAGTGTGGTTTGGGGTCTATTAATTGAATGAGGGAGAGAATGTTTGGAGAGAAGGATCTGAATGTTACTTTTTTCATGTCTGAACTGTATGAGCGGAAATAGTTTCTTTTAATAATTGTGAATACTATAAATGTAATGCTAGGGTTGCATCTGGGAAAATTTGTTAAATGTGAATGCTATTAATTTAATATCGAGGCTGTCTATGGGGGAAATAACTCTATTTATTAAATGTGATTTTTTTATTAATTTAATGTTGGGGTGATTGATGGGATATAAGTCTATTTATTAACTTTGAAGGGTATTAATTTAATGTTTGGGGTTCTTTTCAGGTGGGAAGCCAAATCATTAAATGTGGGTGTTTGTCACTATCTTGTATGGTTTAACAGAATCTCATTCACTTGAGAGTACTATCATGTTTATTAACTATATAATGTTCAATTGTGTTTTCTTAACTTTATTATTATATATTCACAGTTTGGTGTTATTTCTTGTTTTCTTGTTTTTATTGTTAGGAATTGCATTTTGGTGTTGTTACTTTATTGAATAATGATCTATGGTACTTTTAGGCTTTGGAAATTGATATTGATTGATTTTGTAATTAGCTCTCTCTCTCTCTCTCTTTCTCTCTTTATATATATATATATATATATATATATATATATATATATATATATACATGATTCCTGACCATGGCCTTATCTGCGTGGAGTTTGTATGTTCTCCCTGTGTTTGTGTGGGTTTCCTCCGGGTGCTCTGGTTTCCTCCCACACTCCAGACATACTAGTAGGTAGGTTAATTGGCTGCTAACAAATCAACCCCAGTCTGTATGTGTGTGTTTTAGGGAATTTAGACTGTAAGCTCTCATGGGGGTGGGACTGATGTGAATGACAAATATTCTCTGAACAGCGCTGCGGAATTGGTGGTGCTATATAAATAAATAGTGATGATGATGATCTATAGTTATTGGTTAAGTAAAACTTGAACATTTTTTGACACTGAGCTGCTTTTGCAATACTGTATATCTCTTATTTGCATATATTATTTCACTATTAACATTGTTACATTGAATTAACAAGGCTTAAATATTTGGCAAAAAAAATGAATTCAACCATCTGAGTACCTCAATGTATTTATGTATAGCACTTCAAACTTAGAAAATATACTTTTTTATTTTGCTACAATAGATAGAAAAAGTTATCTTGAAGAAATATTGCTAGATATAAATCTGCTGTACAAACAGAACACCTCCTTGTAAAGGTCACTACAGATTTATCATAAGATGGAACAAGAAAATATAGGACATTTCTGGGTTACTGTTGTATTCCCTCTGGCTGCTCTATAACTATTTTTGATATGCTGACAGAAGCTATTGTTATCACTTTTGCTGGTGGCGATACGTTTATACCTACCATGTTGGTTCTGACACCCACCCTGCTTGTGCATATCCACATGTCTTACAGATACCAGCTTTGATATGTCATTATTTTAGTTACACTGTTATACAATATAATAAGATGTTCTCTTTTAAAATGTTATGTTTAATCTTTATTGTAGTAAAATATTTTTTCATACAATGAGAACAGAACCGAAGCTTTATAAAGACATAAACTGTAGAACATTTGACTGCAGAAAAGGAACCATTTACCTGTCCATCATAATACAAGTACCTATTTTTTAAAAATGCATAAAAGTTTTTGTGTTTTAAGTTTCAATTATTCCATCACATGAACATAGAAGTTATTGAACAGAATATCACCTTTATTATAGGAAAAAATCCATATGTTACCCTTTGGATGTGCTTACTCTTGTGTAGATAAAACTCTATTATTCTAAAAGCTTGGAAAAATATCTGCTCTTTCAATAAAATGATGAAATGGTAGAATTATTGAGCGCAGTTTGCAGCGTGTGTTTTTACCTTTTCCTACAGAAAGTCTGGATTGACCGAAGAAGCTAGACATACCCAACAATTATACATCACTTCTTCCTTTTATGTGGATATACAGCAAACCATCAGCAATTTTCAGAAAAACATGTCATTTATAGATATAACGACTGTGATACTTTATTGCACAGATGTGCACTGACCCCCGTGTTTTGGTTTTGGGTGTGATTTTGGTTGTAAGCTGTTTTTGTGTATGGGTTTTGATACCGGTTTTGCACAAAGATCTTGAAAGGTTTTTGGCTTTGAATCTGGATTTAATTAAAAATCGTGAAAAGTATGTTAAATATGATTTTGAGCTGTTTTTGCTCACATATTTATATTTGTAGTATTAACCGTTATTTACAGTCATTTACAGTCTATTTTCTAATGATCTTTTCACCACTGTCTAAATTTTCACCAATTTTGGCCAAAGTATGCACTGAGATGGTTGGCTTAAATTAGTGACAGAGTAGTGGCAAAAATACATACAAATGATACAATCCCTAGAGGCACATAAAGTATCTACATGCGGTTTGAGAATAAAATGTCAATCTCAATTCGTCCCTCTGGCTAAGCTTAAGTGTAGAATCTGACCTAGTATGGTTGGTTCTGGATGCCCTGAAAGGGCAGGTCTCCTTGGTCTGATGCCGCAAGGCTGGTGGTAGTTGGACCCCAAAGTGTCTGTGCCTCAGGGGGACTGGGCCCGGAGTGACCTGAAAAAGCACTGGTGGTGGGACTTGAATTGGGCCTGGTGGTGCAGGATGAAAAAAGGGGGTGTGTATCTGTAATTGCGTCATCTCCATAGCATCTCATTTAAATAATCTTGTCACCCAGGATTAAATATCAATTTTGCATGTTGGTTCAAAAGTAGCCGCACTCATGCTCTCAATCCTCACTCAGCAAGAAAAATTCTTAATCTGTTCAACTTCTCCCAGCGGCTGGTGCAAACTTTTTACAACTGTGTAGATGCTCCCATTTTGTCCAGCAAATCCATGCATTTTTCCATACACAAATGTAGGTGCATGACATAACATCATCGCATGACAAGAGCGAAGCTTTCAAATACTTTGATTTATTTATAAATAAGGCGGTGTTTCCGCAGTAGGAACATAATTTGGCTGTACATGTAATGTATGCAGTGTGTATGGAAGAGTGTCTGCATAATGGTTTGTTAGATGAGGGAGTGGAAGGTGAGAATGTGGTAGAAAGTGAGCAGATTGTGGCAGTGCATGAGGGAGAGTGAGGGAGAGAATACTGCTGGACCTGCAATGACTGCAGTAGTGATTGAGTCCAGACATCGGATCCCCAGGCCATGTATGGTGGGAAACACTAAGGATGCAAGATAAACCCAAAGGGATGGATGAACCTTTGCATGGGACAGGGGAATATGTAATGTAATGTATATAAATATGCAATGTATATTAATATGTACTGTATATAAAAAAGTATGCAATGTTTTATATATATATATATATATATATATATATATATATATATATTTATATTTATACACATATATTGTGAAAAGCGTGCAAACAGATGCCTCCTCACACAGGTTTCTACTGAAGCACTTTGACATTTATTTACTTGTCAGGATGGATAAACAGTCTTGGCAGTGTCCTCAGCAGTCAAGCGAAACATTCACAGAAGTAAACAGTCCCATAGTCCTAAACTCTGGCTATCACAGTTAGGTCCCTAACTGGTTGCTGGCCACTGTTTGGCAGAGTCACACACACACAGTTCAAACCCAGCATTTAAGCCTCCTGTCAGGCCTTGCTCTGGCTGACTACTTAATTGATTAGACCAGGTGCTCCCCTTGGTCTCCTACTCTGTGTGTGTGTGTGTGCAGATTTAACCCTCTCTGCACATTTAGGCTGTGGTTTCCGAGGGAAACCACCCCTCTTTCCTCTATTAGAAGGTGGCAAAGTGTCCCCTCCCCTTAGCTTCGTCCAGCTACATGAAGCAGACTCCGCGGGGAGCGCAAAACTGCACTTTTTGTCATACACCCGTCCCTTTGGCTTCATCAACCCCAGTGAAGTGGATACTGCGGGAGGTACATTTTTATGGAAGTGGACATCCGCATTTTTAAGTCTAGGTCCTAGTTTATGCCCTCTCGGCGGGGTCTCCTCATGCCACGTTTTTAGTAAAGCGACATCATGTTTAACTTGTTGTTTTTGACTTTTATCCAACTGGCAGGCTCTATATTTCTTTTTTCTATACAAGAATGGGGCCCTGTTGTCAGGTTTTAGACTGGCATTTTTCACTCTGGGCAGGATAAGCAATAGTTTTTTACAGCCCTATGTATTCTTGGCCATTAACAGCATAGTAGTATTCTTTCCCGAGTCTCATCCTCTCCTAAATGACCCCAAAAAGATGTGTTTGTGCAGCTTCCAATATTAAAGGCACGTGTACCTGTGGTTTTGACAGCTATTCAACTTGTCTTCACTGGTCTTGTCTTCCCTTTGACGTGATTACTTGTCAGGATGGATAAACAGTCTTGGCAGTGTCTTCAGCAAACAAATGAAACATTCACGGAAATAAACATTCCCAAAGTGTCCCAATTGCCACTATATATATATATATATATACATATATATATATATATATACATTACATATATATATATATATATATATATATATATACTTCTCTTTGAAGTCTTCTTATTTGTATTTCTCTTTTTTCTTTCATCTATGATTAGAATCATTCACTTAGAGACTCTTAAATGACACTGTTCCTAGCTTTGTTTGATTATAGGTTTTAACTAATTAGAATAAGCTATTGGTAGTTTTTTTAAACATCTTAGTACTTTGAGAACATGTGCAGAAATGAAAAAATGTATTACATACTGAAAACACAGTTTGTGTCCAACTCTACATGAGCTCCAAACTCATGTTATCATTGGGTTAAGAATATATTTTACTCCCCCCCTACATTTTTAAGTTTCTCCATTCCACACATCTGGATTCATATGGTCTGGTATACGCCCCCGGGTTCGCCTTAAGGTCCACCAGAGGTCCTCGTTGGAAGAAGGGCTGGGTATCCATGATTTCCGTTGCTACTGTCTCTCCACTCAGCTCGCTCAATGTGTTCTATGGTGGGGCTCTGAGTTCTCTCAAGTCTGTATACATATCAATGAATTTTGTCCGGTTATCACCCCCAAAGTGTTTCAACCATGGCTCTTGCTGGGAGTCAGATACCTCAACGACCTTACTGACACTGCAGTGTTTCCTCAATTCTCTGATATTCAATCCTGCCTACACATCCCTTCTAAATATTTCTACCAATACTTACAGCTCTGCCACTTTCGCAGCACAATTAAACTTCAACTTTCCTCCTGCCCACTTACTACGTTTGAAAATCTCTGTTTGCACCACTCCTCTATGAAAAGTCTAATTTCTATACAACACTATGAGCTCGCTCCGTCTACAGCAAAAATAAAATTACGAATACATATATATATATATATATATATATATATACATATATATTGATCTTCCCACACAAGTAAATATGTATAATTGACATTTATGCTGATTTGGTTGCGAAACATTTGTCTTGACAAGACAATGTGATTGAAAGTCCACATTTTTAGAAATTTTTCACTGACAATGAATACATGTATAGATGGAGCTATGGTGGCTAATGATTTACGCTATGTGATGGAGTTCGAGAACTGTATAGACTGGCTAATTATTTTTAGATTGAATTGTAGAAAGCAAATGCAATGATGGCAGAGATACAAAATCTTTCGTTAAAACAAGAGTGGACACAAGATCTCAACTACGGACTGTAGTATTAGTAGACATTTAAAAGATGATGAGAGACCAAGGGCACAATGTTAAATGGTGCAAGTCAAGATGGATGTCAGAAATCAAGGCAGGAGATGGTAGCTACTTGCCAGGATTAGCACAACTGAGCTAGGAGGTGCAGAGTCTAATGTGCCCCTGTTGTTCATCAGGGACTCCCGCAAGGAGCTATGGGTTTTGCGGCAAAGGATGCACAGGTCTCGGCTCTCGAAGTTAGTTCCCAAGGAAGCAGGTAGGTGAACAGAGGATTGTCTCTGAGATGATGCCAGGTGGGAGAAAAGTGCAGAGGGATATCCAAGAGAGTGGTCAGGGAAGCAAGAGGTCAGAAAACAAAATGATAGCAGCAGTACAGAAACTGGAGCAGGAAGAGGCCTAATACTCTGGCAACTTAGTGGTGCAAGAGTCATCTTTAAATAGGTACGCCAATTAACAGTCAGTAGTAGTCTCCAGCGGCCAATGACATCACAATGCCACCAGAGCTCCAGATAGGAGGCAGGACGTGCATGCGTCGTAGCACCGGAAGAAGGGTCATGGGGAAGGTGTCCTGTTGATAAGAAACAGGACATGGTAGGGGATTTTCCGGCGCTCTAGTACATTGGTGGGTATCAGCAAGTGTGGTGAATAAACGTGGCTGCGGTGGAGGGGTATAGTAGAGAGGCAGCTCGATGGGTGATGGGCTGGTGGATGAGTAGGTTGGGCAATGATGTAACAAACAGGGTGATGACAATACAGTAATACAGTACAATACACAGAGTGAACACTTGGTAATGCTTGATATAATAGATAGGCAATGCGAACAGGCAAATGGGTGTCACTGAGGGGTGCTGTATATGCAATCATAAAGACTATGGTTCAAGTCCTGGGGGACTGAGGCTGTATGGGCAATAATGCCTTCGCGGAGATGTGGAGAGGAAGTTCCATTGTTACATGTTGTGGTGATGGTTACATTATTATAATGTTAACCGAGGTAATAACAATGAAAACAATAAACGCTTAAAACAGTGCTTGATACAATGATGAACAATGGTAAATAATGGTAAACAATGCGTGCAGGCAGATGAAGGTAAACAGCAGCTGTGGTTTCAGTTCTAGGTGACTGAGGCTGTGTGGGCAGAACTGCCTCCAAGGATGTGGTGAGTAGCGGATGTTGCAACGATATATGCTGTGATGATGGTGACAATATAGCCAGGCAATGGTTCTATGCAATAAAGCGATCTTATGCAATTACCTTGTGACGGTAGTATATGTGCCTTAAACTACCGTGGCAGTTGTGGTCTTGTGCGTGCTACCCCTAACTGTCCGAAATGCAATTCGATCAATGCTAACTTTTGGCACCTTCTATGGGAGTGTTCATGTATACAAATCTTCTGGCGAAGGATCAGGAGATGTATTCAGGTTACTGGAATTGAAGTGTCTCTTAGTTCACCGGCCACTTGTCTCTTTGGGCTCCGATTGAAGGGGAAAGTTAATAAACTGACAAAAATGTACATTTCACAGTTATTGATGTTGGCTAAGGTCTGTATAGCGAGGCTGTGGTTGGCCCCGACGAGTCCCACGGTTAAAAATTGGAAGGCACTGGTCAATACCACCATAAGGCACGAGAGATTTGTTTATACTAGCAGACAGGCTCTGAAGGAATTTGAGAATATATGGTACAGATGGTTAGAGTCTCCATTCTATCCTATGTCATCTAGTACAGATGCTTTATCTACTTAAATGTATGGCTACCGCAGTTCTTATAATAAGTATCTGAGTCCATGTAATAAACCCTGCATGTGTAACATACTTATGTATAAGCATTTACGATGTATGATCCTGAATGAATATAGCACATTTATTATTATTATGCTTTAATGTAATCTTGTAAATTCCGTCATTTAATTCTGATATGTATGCGATTATTTTTCTTTTCTTTTTGTTGTTTAGTATGTTTATATCTTAAAAAATTTCAATAAAAATACTGGATTTAAAAAAAAAAGAAATGCAAAAGTATAGCTTTCAGCACCAATAGAGGAGAGAGAGTTTACCTCTTACTGGCTCCTTCTTGCTCCTACCCTTCTTCTTGTGGTCATTGTTAACCCTTTCTCTGTAGCATGCAATAGGTTAAGACGAGAAAGTTTTAAAATAAAATGCAGAAGAACTTTAAAGTTTGAAGGGTTACATATCTTCACATATTAAAGGATTCCGCTGATGGAATACTTTGTCTCATCCCTGCTTGTTCTCTCTGTAATGTAATTCATTATTACGCCCACCGGAGCCGAGCACTTGGGCATGCCCCCTTTTCCTCAGTCTCCGACACTGATCTAAAGCCCAGTCAGAAGAATTGCACACAGCAGCTATCTACGGGTATGACAGTGGGTTGGGGTACTAATTAACGGTGCAGATAACACCGACAACGACTTCATAGACAAAATAAGGGCAAACGTGACTACATCGACATTAAAAAAATCCTGACTTAACTTTTTAATGACAAGATAACTATTTGACTCTCAAAGATCCCGATCAGAAGTAATAACGGTACTGCGTTTTTACGTCATTGAAAATTGCGACCACCATATGACAAGTTTTTAAAGCGGCAATTCCAACTGACGATCCCTAAACCTAACCCTAACTTGATCCTTAACCCTAACAGTTACAATTACCTTACAGGACAGCCAGCATTGCTGCTTTAAAAGCATGTCATATGGTGGTCGCCATTTTCAATGACGTAAAAACGCAATGCCTTTATTACTTCTGATCGGGATCTTTGAGAACACAGTCAGATAGTTCTCTTGTTGTTGCTGAAGTCACGTTTGGCCATATTTTGTCTATGAAGTCGTTGTCGGTGTTATCTGCAACGTTAATAGAATTACCACCGTGCCAGTGAAAGACTTCACAAGTACAGGCAATTTTAGCTGCCAAGGTCACTGCAAGAGAAGTTAAAAAAAATGGAGAAAACATGTTTTTCACCACTGTACTGAGCAGCAATAAAAATAATAGTTTTTTCCAGAGCAGGGTACTATAATGATAAAATAGACCCCATGATCTTAATTTTTCTATGGAATTAAATATACAGGGCCTGATTCATTAACAAACATAAGAAACGCAGATACGTGCTGTATTTTATGTAAAATCACACTTTGCATGCCCAGAAACAAATTATATGCCAGAGAACGCAGCTTCAACTCATCTTCAAGAGTAAAGGACTCTGAGTACAGCCTATGAATTCAGGGGCGTTAACGTGGGTTGGGTGTGGGTGTATGCACATAGTCATAGACATATCACCAGCTACAGGTGTAAGGGCATATGCATGCTAAAACATGTATTTGCAATCAGGAGAAACTGTCAAAATGCATTTTATGTAGAGTAGACATAAAGAACATCATAATAATTATATGGGAATCGTTTTTTAACGTTTTGTCATTAATGGCTATATTATTAACAGGTGGCATTAGTTTAATAGTTTTACTTTTCTGTGCTTTTTTTATGAATTTACATTCCCCATATGTATTGGGTGTATCCTGCATTGTATTGTCTGTTAGAGTAGAGCACACCTTGAACCGTATTCATTAACAGACGTATCTTTACATCCGTTCCCTGTTGAATATGGATGTGCGAATGCACAATATATGTGCATTTTTAAAAACTCACAATACGTTTGTTTTTCCGTGCCTTAATGGATCAGGCCCACAGTGTTATTGTCTAACAGAAGATCATCATTGCTCACTGAGTATTTTATGTGGATACAAGCTTCTGAGCAGCGTCTACAAACTTCTACAAAACATTGCACTCAGAAGTTGCCATATAGTATTCTTAAATTTGCCAAATGTCCCAAATTTCAAAAGGGACGGTCTCAGGTTTTAAATATTTACTCTTGGAAATGTTTGTCCCTTTATACGTTCTGTGTTGATCGATTGCACAATAAAATTTTCCCTCTTCTACATGTTAGATGAATATCTTACTATCTATTTTATTCTATAGATTTTAAAATGTACTATTTTGTGAAGATGTGCACTGTTATCAAATGCAGTAACATTACATGATGTAGGTTGTAGTGAGACAATATAGAGTGTTGGGATGCAAATATATTTTAAAATTGTCACAGATGCCCACTTTTATAGGGACATGTCCAGTATCAGGTTTAGAAACAAAGGGTTTCCACAAATTAATCTTTGGCCCCTGCTTTGTGCTCCTAATCACGACTGACACCATCAGGGACTGATCAACCACTAGGCTGACCAGGCTGCAGCCTGGGGCGCTGGATCCCGGGGGGTGCAGCACTGTGGGTATTTTTTATTTATTTTTTTTAAAAAAAAAAATTAATTTTTTTTTTTTTTTTAATTTTTTTTTTTCTTCATTCATTTTTTTTTTCGGGGTGGAGGAGGGGGGGTCACTGCTGAGGATCGCCGCGGGGGGGGGGGGGTCGCCGCGGGGGGGTGGAGGGCTCGACGATCAAAAGCATTGGTGGTCAGTGGTTAGCAATACACAGCCAATCGCCAGGCTGCCTGTTGCTGTGCAGCAGACAGGAAGCAGGACGTCTTCACTTCCTATCTGCTGATCTGAGGAGAGGAGCGACGCTGGCACAACTACAGGTAAGTGAAGGGGGGAACTGCCCTGCATATCTATAGGGAGGGGGGGAACTGCCCTGCATATCTATAGGGAGGGGGGGGGAACTGCCCTGCATATCTATAGGGAGGGGGGGGAACTGCCCTGCATATCTATAGGGAGGGGGGGAACTGCCCTGCATATCTATAGGGAGGGGGGGAACTGCCCTGCATATCTATAAGGAGGGGGGGAACTGCCCTGCATATCTATAGGGAGGGGGAGAACTGCCCTGCATATCTATAGGGAGGGGGAACTGCCCTGCATATCTATAGGAAGGGGGGGAACTACTCTGCATATCTATAGGGAGGGGGGGAACTGCCCTGCATATCTATAGGGAGGGGGGGGGGAACTGCCTTGCATATCTATAGGGAGGGGGGGAACTGCCCTGTATATCTATAGGGAGGGGGGGAACTGCCCTGCATATCTATAAGGAGGAGGGAACTGCCCTGCATATCTATAGGGAGGGGGAGAACTGCCCTGCATATCTATAGGGAGGGGGAACTGCCCTGCATATCTATAGGAAGGGGGGAACTACCCTGCATATCTATAGGGAGGGGGGGAACTACCCTGCATATCTATAGGGAGGGGGGACTGCCCTGCATATCTATAGGGAGGGAGAGGGGGGACTGTCATGCATATGTATAGGGAGGGAGAGGGGGACTGTCATACAAATCTATAGGGTGGGAGGGGGGGCTGCCATGAAAATCTATAGGGAGGTAGAGAGGTTGATATGTATGAAGGAGGGCAGAGGAGGGGGGCTGATATATGTGACTGGGGGAGTTTTGATGTGACGGGGGGGATAGCTAGCTAGCAGAGTGGAGGTAAGGAAAATAGCTGCAAGGGGGATGGATGCAGGGTGGGAGGTAAAGAAAATGGCTGCAGCAGGGGTTAAGGAAAATGGCTGTGCAGGGGGGGTTGTGGTTAAGGAAAATGGCTGCAGGGGGTATTTAAAAAATAGAGCAGCTTTGGGGGGCAGAATCTTATGATTGTGTGGTGGTCACATGGGTGGTCTCAGCAATCACTAGAATACTAAATATTAGTGAGATGGGGCTGGTAGAGGTTTGTATTTGATTGACAACAAATATTCAGATATTGCTTATATATGCCTGTCCAATGGGGTACTTTTAGCTGGCCATAATGGAGTGTTTTGTTTTAACTAAAGGGCCTAATCATTCAGGGTTTGCATTATAATACATTTTTGCATTTTCAAAAAAGGACGCCAACTTTCCAGAAGCCAGCGAGAGGATAACAAAGTTGCAAGAGAGAAGAGCAAGGACAGGTAAGAGACAATGGCACAATCTGTCTAAATTTGAATGCTGGAGAATACACCTGAACATTCATATTCAGGAGTGTTCCTATACACCTATATATTCGGAGGAGGGGGCGGGGGGGGGGGGGGCGCTGCGGCCGTATTAGCCTAGGGCGACCAGAACCCTTAATCAGGCCCTGGACACCATGCTGTGTATTTACCAGTATATTATCTGGTGGCCATGATTAAGGTAGACCTTATGATGTAAGCTCCTGAAATCATGCTAGATCCCCCAGGCTGACTAGGTCATGGCTTGGAAATAGTGCTGCAGTGTAGGTGGTAACTATTTAAAATAATGTGGCACTGGCCACATTAGTTAAGCATCACTGTGTTTCTTTTAATTTTGAATCATCATGGACAGACTAGCAAGATTTTGAGTGCACTTAAGAGTGTCTCCTAGTAAATTATATCTGTTTATCTGTCTATCACTGAGAAGCATAGCCATGGTTAAATTCTCTTAATAGCCAGAGTAATTATTTGGGTCATTATAAGTGGTTCATTATTAAAAAATTGCAAAAAGTACTCCATGATACTCATTTAAAACTCTTTTATGTCTTCTATATCTTCTCTCTTTGAAGTCTTCTTATTTGTATTTCTCTTTTTTCTTTCATCTATGATTAGAATCATTCACTTAGAGACTCTTAAATGACACTGTTCCTAGCTTTGTTTGATTATAGGTTTTAACTAATTAGAATAAGCTATTGGTAGTTTTTTAAACATCTTAGTACTTTGAGAACATGTGCAGAAATGAAAAAATGTATTACATACTGAAAACACAGTTTGTGTCCAACTCTACATGAGCTCCAAACTCATGTTATCATTGGGTTAAGAATATATTTTACTCCCCCCCTACATTTTTAAGTTTCTTCATTCCACACATCTGGATTCATATGGTCTGGTATACGCCCCCGGGTTCGCCTTAAGGTCCACCAGAGGTCCTCGTTGGAAGAAGGGCTGGGTATCCATGATTTCTGTTGCTACTGTCTCTCCACTCAGCTCGCTCAATGTGTTCTATGGTGGGGCTCTGAGTCCTCTCAAGTCTGTATACATATCAATGAATTTTGTCCGGTTATCACCCCCAAAGTGTTTCAACCATGGCTCTTGCTGGGAGTCAGATACCTCAACGACCTTACTGACACTGCAGTGTTTCCTCAATTCTCTGATATTCAATCCTGCCTACACACCCCTTCTAAATATTTCTACCAATACTTACAGCTCTGCCACTTTCGCAGCACAATTAAACTTCAACTTTCCTCCTGCCCACTTACTACGTTTGAAAATCTCTGTTTGCACCACTCCTCTATGAAAAGTCTAATTTCTATACAACACTATGAGCTCGCTCCGTCTACAGCAAAAATAAAATTACGAATACATATATATATATATATATATATATATATATATATTACTTTACAGGGGCTTTTTTTGCACACTAGCCACGAGTGCTTAGTTTGAAATTAAAAAAGAAGTGGAGCTCAGTCAAAAAGTAGAGTTTAAAAAGTTATGGCATGTGCTGGGAGAACAATAATCATACTTAATAATAATACTTAATAATAAAAGATATGGAGACAATAACAATTCCTGGAAATACATTTCTGTTTATTCCAGCACAAATTAAGCCCCATTACGCAATATCTTGGTTCCTGGTATCCCTATCGCTACCATCTCAACATGCTTGCTTGGGTCTGTGACCCTCCATAGACACACTTTTACATTTTTTAACCTTAATTTTCAAACCCATGACCCCAGAACTGGGAAATAGCAATGTTAACCAAGTGCCATCATGCTATCCCATGGGGGACATTTCCCTGATAACACACTGCACCAGGATGGTCCAGGAAGAACCCACCTCAGGGAATCAAGACATTATTGTTATAACCGCAAGACCACCCCATATTAGATAGAACTGGGTAGGGCTCCAAGTACTAGGGATCATTATATTATGCCAAACCACCCCAAAATACCTTAAGAGTGGTGGCTGGTGAAACTACAGAGCTCCTCCTGCAGCAGAGGGCCCCAGGTTACGGCCTCCAGCACTAGTATGAATAGTTTGGTAAACTTTAATTGCTTTTTTTTTTTTTTTTTTTTTAACAGCTAAAGTGACTGGATAGAAGTAACATTATTGTTCAGTAGGATACTCAGCGGATTAGTCAGATATTATTGCTGCAATACTTGGAGAATCATCAATAGCAGTACCACTCTATTGTAGGAAAGTAACCGAATATGTACATAATTTATTATTGAAGTGAAACCTCTTTGGTGGCACCTAATAAAAATCATTAGTGCAGATGAAAATGTGTAACGGAAGTAACGTCATGCACTTAATAGAGCACTCTGAACCGCTGTGTTGCAAAAACTGCTTCAGCTGTATTATCTATATTGTGTATACTGTGGCCATTATGCTGAAGCAGCATCTTACTACTGGAAGTCATGGCAAAATCAGCACTAACAAAGAAGTCACATTACCAAAGAAAAGATAAATTTAGGACCTGGTCTGAGGGTGAATTAGGTATGGGCACTATATGAGACAACTAGCACAGTAGAGGGCACAGAGTGCATGAGAAAGCCCATTAGATTAAGGATCAATGTATTAGATGGTCCTAGTGACTATTACAGAGGCACTCACCAGCTTGTGTAGTACCCCTTTTCCTTGGCAGAGAAGCATTTCTTGGACATGTATGTATCAGTTCTGGGTAACAGCCTTACAACTCTGCTGCTGCAACCATGCTGTGTGTACTTTACAACTTCAAATGATTGCGTTTCCAGTCATGTCTTCGCTCACTTCAATGCCATGTAAATATCAGCCACTTACACTCTATGACTGAGCTGAATGCAATGCTCGCCTGTTGTGGAAGTGGATGGATCGAATCTCAAGTGACCACCCCTTCGCAAGGCAGGTCAGGAGCTGTAGTGTCTGATTGAGAATGTGATGTGTTTGCTGGTAAATATATCTATTTCATATTAGAACTGCTAGTTGCAATGGTCTACACTCCAAATTAATGTCTCCTTTACTTGTTTGACTTCAAAGACAAAGAGCATAATGTTTACAGCATTTTGAAGCTAACTTTGAATTGCAGCATTGTTGAAGTAAAACTTCTTTGGCGACACCTAGTAATAATCATTCGTGGAGATGAAAATGTGTAACAGAAGTGGCAACATGCAATTCCCCCATGCTCTGAATCCTCAGAGCCCATTATTCATCCATGTTGTATCACCCCTGACTTGTGCACCCACATACTTGTGCCCTCCACTGGTTTGTGCACCCACACACATGTGCACTACCCTGACTTGTACACCCACACACCTGTGCCCTACCCTGACTTGTGCACCCACACACCTGTGCCCTACCCTGACTTGTTAACCCACACCTGTGCCCTTCCCCTGACTTGTGCACCCACATACTTGTACCCTCCACTGGTTTGTGCACCCACACACCTGTGCCCGCCCCCTGACTTGTGCACCCACATGCCTGTGCTCTACCCTGACTTGTGCACCCACACACCTGTGCCCTCCCCTGACTTGTGCACCCACATACCTGAGCCCTCCCTTGACTTAAAGAAAACGCAAAGAAATTTCATTTAAAATACGTGTGTTTAGCGCACACCTTTTTGTAAAATTATTTATATTATTATTATTTATTGTTATTTTATATTTTGTTATATAAATATGACAGTGGTCTACATCAAACAAATCTGTAGGGCTTCATTTGCAAAACACCTGGAAATATGCCAGGAAAAGTGTTCTACAGATACTGCTTCCAAGGTAATTAAAGACCTAGGGCTAGATTTACTAAGCTGCGGGTTTGAAAAAGTGGAGATGTTGCCTATAGCAACCAATCAGATTCTAGCTGTCATTTTGCAGAAAGTACAAAATAAATGAAAGCTAGAATCTGATTGGTTGCTATAAGCAACATCCCCACTTTATCAAACCCGCAGCTTAGTAAATCTAGCCCCTAAAGTGAAAGTGAAAATTACAATATTTAAAAGGTTTATTTATTAACATAGTGTAATGTGCACAAATGTGCTATAACACACATTAGCCAACACGACATTTGCTTTTATTTTCTAAACAGCCTTCATGATTTGGAAATAGAAATCAGTCGATGTACCCATGTTTAACAGGTAATAATAGTACTGATCACTATAACTTAGACCATGAGGATTTTTTTCCAAACAGAAGCTGCTTTTTAAGTGTTAGCTCATGGTTAAATCAATGTTTATGCATGATATATAATTGAATGGCAAGCATTTGCTGCCTGCAGGCTAAATTATGTTTCTATCTGTTTGCTATTTCTGATCGTTGAACCACAGCACAGGGTGTTACAAATCACATTTAGCAACAATTATCTACTGGTATTTCTTGAAAGAAAATCTAGTGTGATTAATGAAAAGTGATATTCATTGAATGATCTGGTGTTCCAGTCTCCTTTTGTGAGTAGGTGACTTTAATACAATAAGAAGTGACCTTTGTTTATAAGGAGGAATAAAGAGTGCATTATCCTTTACAGAGTTCCACTAGTACTTTTTCAGTTATGATAACAGCAAAGGCAGCAAACCAAGAAAAAAAGCATTGTACTAACAACAACAACAACAGTAATAATAATAATAATAATAATAATAATAAATAATAATAATAATATCAGCAATAATAGAGGATACTGATAAAATTCTAAGCACATACAGCATGAAACCATTCTTGAATATGTAAAACACAGCAATAAAAACCAACCACAGTTTTCACAGCAGTGTCTGTTGTTATCTAAAGAGCTTTATTTTCTTTTTTTTACTTTTTGGCAAACAAACTTTTACAGAGATTTTTGTTTTTATACAAAATTGCCTAGAGCAAAACTGCAACATTAGTGTTTTACTTCTACTTTCTGACAAATGGCACTTCTCAGCATTTTTTACTGTGATAAAAGCTATTGTAAAGCTACTTTATTCTGCAGACAGTGCATCAGGTTGCATAGGCAGGAAATATATTAGGAAAATGACACCTGCTGTGTAGGGAAAAAAGGGAAACTATAATTAATGGAGATCCAAATATCTGATGGCATTTGAACCATAATAATTTCTGCTACTTCCTGTCACAATTGCTGAGTTCTTGGCTAATAACCTTTCAACCTTGAATTTCACATTTTAATTACTGTCATAGTTTTATATATTTTACCACCAAGATTTTCAAGAGATTTACTTTACACATTTCCTGCATGTTTTTCAGTGTTCTCAGATGAAAAAGAAAATGAATTAATATTTAGATAACCTTTTTATAAATATTCACTTATCCCACAATGGACAGTGTACAACTAACTTTCAAACCTCTAGAATACAGGAAAAATGAGTCACGTTTCTGAGGGGCTTAGAAAAATATGGGGAGTAGGGAGGGAGTAATAATGTTGCCGTCAGACCTTTAGAGATAGGGGTTTACATCTTATGTACATGTGAGTTCATGCAAATCCTGGGCAGAACAAGATGTGATGGAGAGGTGTAAGAGAGGAGGAAAGGAGGCAGGCTATGCTATTGCCCCCTTAATAGCATAAATCTAATAGTCGAGCTTCCAAGTGACATAGATATCACTGACGCAATGTTCTCATGACGGAATTGCTCATGGTCATTTTTTTAGGAAGTCGGAATAGAGTGCATTTCTGCAATACACCATTCACAATTTTACTGCCAATGTCAGTGGTGTTGGTTTTCTCGTCGTTGCAAATGTGAGTACCACCAACAGTCACCATTGAGATAGTCATGAACGGTTGATTGTCAGACTGGCCAATGTCAAAACCAGAGAGATAACGCTGTACCAAATCAAAAGACAAGAGTTGTCAGGAAAGCCGAGGTAATGCCAGAGTAGGTATATAACACCAAATTGGAATCCAAAAGGTCAAACAATGCCGAGTCAAGCCAGGAACATAGGGATGCAGAAAGCAGGTAACAGGAATGCTAGCATAGAGGGGTGAACCTAATACTCTGGCACCCTAATGGTGCCAAAGACAGATTTAATTAGAGACAGGAAACCTCTCATTGGTGTTGGTGAAATCAGGGGAAGCTCTTATTTGGACACTCCTGTCGGTCAGTGATTTCAGTGACCGCCGACAATGCAGAAGACCATTCCCGCTGCTAGGCAACAAGAATGCAGCTGGGGCACATGCACATTGCAGAGAGGGTGGAAGGCTCTAGCAGCAGCGGAATTGCGGGTGCCTGATATATTATTGCATAGTCAAATGCATTACTCTTACTAACCACAGTTTAAAGTGTTAATTACCAACATGTTTATATGCAATGATCATTCACATGATTGTAAAATCTGGTATTGTTATGTCAGCTGTTACATGGCTTATTATTAAGCACAAGTCTCTAATTAATTCATTGATAATCACAAGCCTATAGAGAGACACACATATAGCAGCATACTCCTTGCTGGTTTATGTGTGTCTCTCTAAAGGCTGGTGTGGATTATCTCTATATGTGGAAATCAGTCATAAACTGTTATAGACTGACAATATGTTTTTTAACATACTTTTACATACAACATACCAATATATGTAACATATATTGTTCTAAAGAGCACATCTGCAAAAGCCCTTCTGCACCTAAGAGGCTCCCGTGTCACTCACTCCTCTTTTGGCAACATAACTGGCTAGCGGTACCGGACACAACAAGCAGAGACTGTAAGCGCTATTACCACCAGAGCTCTGCATCTACTACTTATATGTAAGAGTAAATATTTCTTTTAATTCATGGAAATAAAATACTATACTGAAGTAAAATTGTTTCAATTGTTTTTTCATGCCAATTTTCAAGTACAAACACTCTTTAAAGTTATTTCTCTATTCATAGCATAAATTCAATGCATTTTCTTCTCGTGATAATCATTCTATTTTAAATGCATATTTAATGTTTTATGTCATTTATTCACAAACAAAGATATTATGTATACTACTACACTCTCCATACTATGCATGCTTTAACTCCATCACATCTTATTGCGCCCGGGTTTGCAAACAACTTTCATAATTCTGTTTTGATTCTTTTAGATAAAATAAAAGATATATATCAAATGTAAAATGCAATAAAAAATACATTTGAAATAAACATACACAATAACTGTAACATACAAATACTTGTTTTGCATGGAAATTTTCTGATAAACTCATTCAAAGACAGAACACTTTTTAATCCTGCTTGTTGTGACCTTATGGACCTATGATACGAGAATTTACTGATGTTGTTTGAAAAAAGATCCACTTTGGAATTGTCTTTATGTGCACCTGACTGTTGCTGCATGCAAGATCTTTGTTTCACTGTAGTACAACAGTCAAGTCTAACATCAGACATATTAACACAGACCATTCCTTATGTAACCTAGCCCTTAAAGACAATATGACTATTACTAAATCCACTGAAATTATATTGTATGCTAAATGTAAATAATTCATTGCATTCACAAGTATATAAAATGCACTACATTTTTTACAATAAAAGCAAATGTCTGATTTCTTTCCACTTTTATAGCTTGTTCACACATACAATACCAAAAAGCACTGAAACCCTAGACCAATTCTCTAATTTTACCTAATAATAAATCCTACAATGAAATGTTGTTTGCCGTGATAATTTTATTTCTAATCATTGAAGTATTTAATCCCCACACTTTCATATTTTGTTGAACAGCTTTTAATCCTTTTGGGTAAGTATGTACCCGATTTGCACAGCCAATACCTGTGTAAGGATCAAAGGGTCCACAGAACCCCATAGTCATAAATCAGCAGCTCCTGTGTGGGAGATACACAGCATGTAGTGCCCTAATCATAGGGGCAACCCTTAGACTACTCATTGCCGGTTTTAATGCTTTAAGTAGAGAAGACCACAAATGCATAATGACATTCATCTGCTAATTGCAATAAGCCTCATCACTTAAAAGCACTGTTCCTATAATTCTCTTTATTTTTTAAGAATCAATCACATAATATAGATAATGCACATAGATGTGCAATTATCATAAAAGTTATACAATGCAAAAACAGCCAACATCATATGAGTATTATACCATATTTCAGTCTGTGACTTTTTTTGGCTGAGAACATAAAGCTATTTATAATTAAATCATATTGTCTCTACTTCTATTTTTTATTAAAGTATTCACTGGAACAGAAGTTAGGGTGGTGAGAAGGGACTAGTGACTGGTTAAGGGATTCCTCTATACCTCACAGGTAGATCAAAATGAACCAGGTGGTTGGACAATATTAAACTATTTGTAAGGATCCCCAATAACGAAAGTGTTACTATAGTATTGTTTAAACATTTTTCATATTTTATTGATTACATCACTGATTATTTTTTATCTGAGAAAAGATATTATGGAAGAAGTTTGCCTGTTTAGTATTGTGGTCATATAGGATAACTATTGTCATATCTGGACCCACTTTGTCAATTGTTGTTACATTTCTTATCATCATATTCAATTTAGCTACAACGGGCCCAGGAATATCAGCACGGTCCAATTGACCACGATATCCTGATTGGATTAAAAAATTCCTGAAAATTATTGTCATTTTCCTTGGCTGACAGTTCCTCAAAGTCCTGTTCATGACCTCCAATTACAGGTAATATTCCAAACACTTTTATTGCTGTTCCCAGGAAAAGCTAAATTCGTCCATTTATTTAGGGAGTTAGGTAATGCAGTGCATGCCAGGTAGCTTGTTCCTCTTGGGCCTCAATGAAGTTTTTATTGATTCTTCAAAATTAAATTTAGGCTGCTTATACTGCTAAGCAAGGTTGTTGGAAAAAGATCTTACTGTATTTAATGTCAATCTCGTCTACAGCTGTCTTTCTCTAACTGTCTTGTGATCTTTGGATTGATGCTTTCAAAGGTTACAATCAGATTAATTTGTCGGATAGCTCTTTGTTAAATGAACATATGTAGCAAATTTTAACACTCCTTAAGTTCACATATGGCAATAAGTCTATCATTCCCCTCCACGAGCAATCGGAATCACATCCCTACTGTTAGCGGTATCCTGGTTACATTTCTAAATTGCCTTCTCTTTAGATGCATAGAAGAAGACATGTCTTGGCATATCTGGATGTTGTAGTTATCAAAGAAGGCATAAAGTAGGTTCTAGCGATAATCACTAGTTTGTATTTTGATTTAAAATTAAGCAAGTGGGTTATTAGATCTCCTGGTGGACCCATGATTTTAGATTTATTCCAAAGGACTCTGTGAGCTCTTTCGATATGGAGGATTGAATCCTCCATTTCAGAAACACGTAATTCTCTCCAATTACATTTGACGATCGTTTCTGGGATATTACTTATTCTTGTATTATTTCTTTACTTTCTATTTTCTTCAACTTTGAGAGAGACTTCTTTTTTTTAGACAATTGGTCTAGATTGTGATCCATACTCTGCTGAATGTGTCTGATATCCTTTGAGGCTGTTTCAAAGGCCTCTATGGGGTGTGATAAAGCCTTAATTTATGTACGAATTTCAGAAATAGTTTTATGAAATTCTGAAGAAAATTTTTCTGCAAAATGCATATTTATGAATAAGTCATTTTTTTCATATTCTTTAAAATAATAAATGTAGTCTGCCTATATCTATCATAAAACATTGTCTTAAATTAATTCAGTGGGTAGTATAGAACGTTGCAATTCAGTTCTTGTCATAAAACTTCCCATACCCAGTGCCACATTAAGGTCCAAATGCGCATGGAACTGAAATTTTCAAAGGGCCTAAACCCCATACTGTTTAAGGAACATTGCACACACACAACAACTACAAGTACAAGGTGAGCTGGCGAATGTGCAACCAAATACAACAGATGCAACACAGTTTTGCCCTGTGCCAGCTCATTTTAACCCCTGCCTACCACCACATACAGACACAGTACACACTACACACACACAGTACATATACAGTACAGACCAATCATACAGGACAGTATACACACTAATTGATGCTACTCATCAAGTAGCCCTCATAAAACAAATTACAGTACCAGGCTTCATGCAGCATCAGCAGCTCCTCCTGTAGTCTGGGGGCGGAGCTTGTGACTGTGAGTAGCAGGCTCAGGACCCCAGAGAAGGAGAGAGCTGCAGGGAAGGGCGGCCACCACACTGCCTGCACGATTCTGCCACTGATCTCAGGTGAGAGTGCTGGATCATTTTGCAACGAATGCACGTGTTTAATGCTCGAGTTTTCATCTGTGCCTTTTGAATAGTTGAAGATGGCGTCGAGACAATGTAAAAACAGTGCAGATGTCTTTTGTTATATTTAAGGACAATATACAATAGAAAAACAAAGAAGAAACATGGGTGATTTCATAAAAAAGGCATATTTTGCTTATTTCGGAATAAAGATATTACATCAAGATAGACAGTGGGCTCCGCACAAAGTTTGTTTGGCTTGTGTTGAAATACTACTGAAATGTAATGCTGGTAAGAAGAAAGCTTTATCTTTTGGTGTTCCTATGATATGGAGGGAGCCAACTAATCACATTAATTGATATTTTTGCGCAATTGATGTCAAATGACATAATTCTAAATCCAAGCACAAAATCACCTTCCCTGTTGTGGAATCAGTTTCGAAACAGATACCACATGGACCTGAATTACCAGTACCTAAGTCACCTATAGATATTGACAATATATTGTCACAAATTTTATGTGATGATATTCCGAGGAGTGGTGAAAAATTGCAGAATATTCGGGTAATACACCGCGACCATTGAAACAGAATCAACTAAATGATTTGGTGAGGGATCTTGGACTCCCCAAAGATGCAGCCGAGCTGCAGGGATCTCGTTTGAAGGAAAACAATTTATTAGATCCCAACACTCCTTTGTTTTGATATCGACGAAGAGAAAGGGAGTTTACAATTTTTTTTATGAAAGAGGACAATATTGTTTATTGCAAAAATATCAAAGGCTTAATGCAAAAGTTTGCTATCTAATACAACCCGGAAGAATGGAGGTTATTCATAGATTCTTCAAAAAGAAGTTTAAAAGCTGTTTTATTGCATAATGGCAACACATACACGTCAATACCATTAGCACATTCAGTCTATCTTAAGGAAACATATGAAAATTTGAAAACAGTTTTGGAACTGATTGAGTATGCAAGACACAAATGGTTAATATGTGGAGATCTTAAAATTTTATGCATGGTACTTGGCCAGCAACAAGTTTACATCAAATTCCCATGTTTTCTCAATGAATGGGATAGCAGAGCTAAAAATTTACATTGGCAAAAAAACAATTGGCCAGCTCGAAAAAGTTTAGAAATTGGAAAAAATATTGTCATCAAATCCAGTTTAGTAGATCCAAATAAAGTTTTACTTCCACCTCTACATATAAAATTAGGACTGATGAAACAATTTGTAAAAGCACTGCCTAAAGATGGAGAAACTTTCTCCAAAATATCTTTGCACCAAATTCCCTAACATATCCGATGCTAAACTGAAGGAAGGCATTTTTACAGGCCCAGACATTAGAAAATTAATAAAAGATGAACATTTCGGGCGTGTAATGAATATTGTGGAACTTTAGTGGACTTCGTTCAACAAGTGATATCAAAATTTTTAGGCAATGTCAAGGATCCAAACAACATGGAAATTGTCAGGGAAATGCTTAATAGTTACAGAAACCTTGGCTGCAATATGAGTTTAAAGATAAAAAATTTTAATTCCCGTATTGAGCATTTCCAGAATAATCTCGGAGACTACAGTGTAGAACAGGATAAACGGTTCCACAAGACATTAAAGATGTAGAAAGAAGATAGCAGGGTTGTTGGGACGTCAGCATCATGACTGCTGGATGATACACAGAGGCGACACAGAAAAAACTTATAAGCGAAAAGTGTCAAAACGAAGTTTGAAGACAAAAATAAGATATTAACGATTTTTTCAATAATTATGGTTTTGTTTCTATTATTGTTTGATTTTATTGTTATTTTATTATGTGATTAAGACAAAAAACACAGTGATATCATCTACACTTCTTCGTATTTTGCAATAAATATGTCAAGAACAATTAAACTTTTTGTTTTTTCTTAAAAATGTATGTAACCCCCTTATAAGTAAATGTGATGTGGTAAATCTTTTTTATATACTATTTCTTCATGTACACAGGAGTATAATTAAGAATATAAAAGTATTATTAAAAGAGCTTTCAATACCTTAAATTTCGCAGACCTGTGTAATTTAAGAGACTCTATGTCCCTTCTAATTTCCGGTTTGGAGTCTGAGAATTCTTTTCTTCTCAGGGAATCGCATAGGAAAGATGGGGCCAAGCCCTGAATTATTTGTGTCGTAAAATAGTGAGTGACCTCTGTTGTAATTGCCTCTTTTTCTTTTGTGGCCAATCTCTGCATTTTAAAGAGTTCTTTCACCTTGTAGTGGAAGAGCTAGCAGTAAATATAAGTGCTCATAATTACTAAAGTGATTTTAATAAAGTTTTTTTAATTCAAAAGGTACCATAAGATTGTATAAAGGGGATAGCATGTTGGCACAAGCCACTTTTAAACATTCGCTTTAAAGTTTCACAGCAAAATTGTCAAAGCACTCACAACAACAAACTAAAAACCATTCAGTTTGCCACACATTAATAATCCCACATAGTGAATAGTCAGAAAGACATGCCCTGGAGAGTGCTGTTATGGTAATATTATTACAATTATAATACGTATGCAATAGCCTTTTCCCAAATCTAATAATGTTTTACATACATAATGAAAATTAATAGTGTATGGAATCTACTTATTCGGAGAATTTCTACATATTGACTTGATCAAATCTCACCAAGTTGATTACCAATGTGACTTTTTTAAGCGTTTAACAATTTCTATGGACTGGTATCAAGGGAACACTCAAGCTATGGTAAATCATAAAATTCATTTTGTTTTGCATCAATTCATTCATCCGTGTTCCAACTAATCACCTCATTTAAAAATTCAATAAACCTAAATACCTGGATTTATGGTGCTTTGTTAGAGTGAGCGAGGGAATATAAGCAATGCAGAACTACATGTCTATTGCAACTTAAAGACCAGCTTTGAGTTGAAAACAATTAAAAAGACTCTACAGCAATAATTATATTCACAGTGTTAGCAAATAAAATAAATTAAAACTGATTTAATTTCTGCTGTGGGAGATGGAGAGGAAATACTGAAAGGCTTTAATGCAGACACTTAAGACATTAAAGTTGTGCTAAAGTGAAACTTTAAACAGTCTATAAAGTGTTGCTGCAGCATTAGGAGCTCTTAATTGCAAAGAGTGTATATACAGTATGCTGCACAGGGGCATTTTACGACTATGCTGTTCTGTAACATTTTGTAATGGTTCAGTTCATTTCTATCTACTGTAATTTGAACTGAGTATAGAGATATTGCCTATAATGTGTCAGACGTGACAAAAAAAAGCAGTAATAGCCAGGGAAAAAGTACAGTATAAGTTAAAATATATATCTTTTATTTTTCAAGTATTTATTGTTTACTTTCCTGCTACTTTATATGTATAGTGAAGATCACACAACCTTTGCTATTAGATGATAAAGGGAAAACAATGAAATAGTTTTTAGCGTCTGTCAATGAATACAGTTATTTGTACAATACTCTCCAGCTGTCTTAATGGATTCATTGATTTTGCACTTTTACTAAGGAATATAAGTTGTACAACTAATGATTGTAATCAGTGATATACTTTGTGAATCATGGAATTAAGAAATGTGTCTTTTCAAGAAAATGTTCAGATTGGTGACCTGGAGCAAAAACATATTGCACAGAAGGTTTCTTGGGCTCATGTCATTAAGGAAAGTAAAGCAAAAAAAGGAGTTACTTTGCACCTTGGCAAAACCATGTTGCACTGGAGGGGGAGGTAAATTTAAAATGTGGGGACAGATTATCATTGGGGTAGGGCATGCCCTAGATCATCTTTAAATATCAATGTAAAAATAAAGCTATCAAGTCAGTGTGCTACATGAAAAAGTAGCCAGTATTTTACTTACATATAAAATAATAAACTAATTTGCACCCCTTGCATTGTAACATGGTTTTGTCCAGGATCAAATTTACTCCTTTTTTGCCTTGCTCTCCTTGCTGACTCAGGCCACTTTTGTTTTAATGTTTAATGTTATACTCTGTGGGGGGGGGAGGGGGTATGTAAATGGTTTTGAATAGTTACCATGGATTGATTTCCTTTCATGTTTTCTAGTTTGGTTATAGAATTCCACACAAATTACAAGTTTAAACATACTGACAAATTGTATCATGTTAGAGCAGGTTTATCGAAAAGTTTGGGAGCATTTACTCCAGTTAAAGTGTCAAAAAAAGAACATTACTGTGTATACAGAAATTTGCTTTTAAAGCTGTCACACTAAAGTGACCCTTCCTACTGTGAGTAATGGTCTGCCTAGTTCCCATGGGATATGCCCCGCAGTTCAGTTTGGTGATGTGTAAAAGAAAGAAATGTCTGGCTATGTACAGCAAGAATTCTTGTGTACTGAGATATAATTGTAATGTTTAATTTTATCATATGAGAAGAGAATTAAGATATTAATAACACTGTGATCAAAGTGTTGGATGGATCATCTGCCCAGGTAGATAGTATTGAGGTGTGTGCAGACCATCATTGGTGCTCCTGGATCAGACTGACATGTCTGTGTGTCAATAAAATCTGTTATGCAGATACCATATTAACTTCGGGTTCAGAACTGCGCTGACCTTTTTTGCTGGTGCTGCAGGTGTGCTCAGCATGTACTTGTACTTTATCATAGAATCTAGCTGCTGGGAATGTGCTCTTTCTACAGACTTCCTAGCAGTATCTCTAAATGATCACATACACCATTATTATAACCTACAAAATCTGCCTAGGATTTTTCAGTACACAGATTCTGTGTCAATACACTGGCTGTCTTTATAGGCAGAAAGGATAAAGACACAGCCCAGTTTCAGTGTGTCTAGTTTTACTTGATACAGTATCAGTTATCTACTGTTAAAATAGTACAAGCAATAATAATACATTCCCTTTACACTGCTCTGGGACCAGGTGAAGAGCACAGATCTGAAGGTAAATCGTGTGTAGTGTATACACATGAATCGACATGCTCATCTGTACTTTTATTTTCTCTGTCATTGATAAAAACATTTCAACTATCGTATCATTAGAATTTTCCTGTAGTGCGTACCCAGCCTAATTGCTAATGAAAAAATCCCTGATGATTATTATGAATGGGGAGAAACTTATATCAATCTGACAACTGAGCAGCTCGTCTACCAAGAATGGTAGTTAGCTTAATAGCCACTCAGCAAAAATAAGCTGCTTCTAATTATAAATAGAAGGTGTCCCTTTACATATAGAGAAACACATCATACAAAAATCTAAATGTTCTTTATAATGGCCAAGGGATCCTGAAGACCCCATAAATTTAGTACTAAAGTCACAGTTCTTACAAATAACAATTTCCTTAAAGAAAACAAAACAATAAAAACAAAAATACATAATTATCCTCTAATTCAAGTATGTTTAAAATGAGGGCACTAGCACTGTGTAAGAATGGGGAAGACTGATTATTAAGTATAGACATATCTTTGTTCTAATTTATTTACTGATGTGTACATGTTTCACATTCTTCAATAAAGAAATTTAAAAAAAAAAAAATGGGGAAGACTGTGACATGCAGCATCTCACATAGAAAACACATAGACAACATCAACAAGGTTAGCTTTTGTCTTTTATCTTAATATGAGTGTAGTTGAATTGCCACTTATATATAAGTGGCAATTAACCAGTATACAATGAATACTAACTCCAGTGCTTTTTTATTTATTTAAATATTTGACTTCAGTTTAACATTTATGGTAATACTGTATCTATATTGAGGCAACTTTAAAAAAAAAATAAAGAATGTGTGTTTCAAATAAAAGAAAGAAAACACAGATAAATGGGACATGTTCACATGCTCATTGGAGCCTGACTGTCGTTTCATACTTCTTCTACTTCTGTACAATGGACTGCACTGAGCTCTGAGAGATATTCAATGTCTTTACAAAGGATGTGCACTATTGCAGAGGTTTGTGACTTTCTATAACCATGTATGACTTGTTTAGAATGCTCTTTCTACGTCATTTGACAAAGTTTCCTTTTTTTAACATCTTTGCTATATGACATCACAGAGAGAGAGATATTTATATTTACAATATAAATTGACAGCAAGTGATCCACTAATTCCTTACACAATTGGAGTCAATTAACTAGTTGTGTGACTTTTCAGACAATGCTTTGCACCTGTGTAAATGTGAGCTTGCAATTATGTAAGGTGTATGAATACTTTTTTAAAATGTAATCATTACTAGTTTTAATTTTATGTAATTTGCGTAAATGTTTTGGATTATTTCTTTAGATTTAACATAATACTTAATGCATTGTGAATTAGTGCCACATATCGTCTTCCAGATTCAGAATCTGCAAATAATGTGAAAAATAAATTGAGAGCTGAATACTTTTTCATGACATTGTGTGTATTTACTGTATGTCATTTTTGTATATAATGTATAAAGTATTATGTGTTTCTTTATTGTACATTTTATACATTATGTGTTGGTAATTATATATCTAGCTGTATTGATAATTTGTAATATAACACTGATACAAATTTTAAATGACCCATTATTATAGAAGTAGTAAGCAGATTACCTTTAACATCATTGTATGGAACATATATAGAAGATAGACTGTTTTCTAATGACATTATAGTACAGTGACTAGTATTCATAAATGACTGCAGGACAAGATCTAATCACAAGGCATTAGGACCAATCATTGTATTTACCAGGTTTGTCTTTCTATTGTTTGATGCCAGTTATGTGATTAATGTATTGGAGAAAGCAGAGAGTTTAAAACATTATCTTTCTTTATAGTGAACTGTTTTGGTTTATACTCCTAAATTACCTATTATTAAAGCAAACACATTGACATGTTTTGTGTGTTTTTATATGATAAATACTTTGACCTATACTTTAAATACCTTTAACCATAGTTTATTGGTACATCCTTAAATATTGGTTTCTGGTTTGAAACCAGAAAACAGAGAATATCAATGTAAATACCTATGTATATGGACACTCTAGTTATGCCACTGTGTTTCATTGTATCATCATCATCATCGACATTTATATAGCACCAGCCTATTTTGTAGCAATTTGTATATCATTTATACTCTCTACTGGTCTGTATCATAAGCTACTTACTAATATTTATGTGTACTTTGAAAAACATCATATGTTCTAGCATTCCAATTTCTACTATATGGTATCATATATTAATAAAAGGGTCCTAAAAGAAATTTGGCAATACGGTAGAGATGTTTTGTTGCTGTAAGTGGTTCCTGTGCAATCACCTGATGGAAATTACTTTTTGATTGAACAAACCTTTTTTAAAAAATAAATAAATAAATGGTACAGTATTTTTATCACATTACATCATTATCAAGAAAAAGGAAATGTAAATGATAAATCATGTGTACATAAAAGGTGTTCTAAAAACACTTAAAAAGGTATAAAATTGTTAAAGTCACAAAAGGTCTAAATCTATCAGTTAGCCCTTTAATTAAATTCTCAGAAGTAATCAGATGCAGAATGAAAAATAGCTGAGAGCACTGCTGAATAATTTTAACATTTATACCTGTAACTGTCAATCTTTGAAACGCTTTTTTAAATATGTCACCTAAATCATATGAGCTGGTACTTCTTCCAGTGATTCATGTAAGCTGTGTTCTAAGATTTACTGTGGAATGGTTCCTCTTCTCTTTCAGGAAATTTCTTGATCTCTTCTCTGTGATTAATTTCTCAGGATTGAACGATCATAGCTTTTTACATGAGTGAATATCACAATTCTTCTGAATATAAATTTTTCAAGTTATTTTTTTATACATATGTTTTTTTTAATGTGCTAACAAAAAGACACCCATTAATTTAAAATCTTGCATATATATTTTCTAACAGTTACTCACAATATATTATCAAAGTCTGTCCTTGCAGAATAAATTACTGATTGTGTGACTAGACACTGTGAAATAGAGAAATGATGAGAATAGATCTGGCTGTAGGCAAATAGGGGACATAATGACACTTTTTTCTCGGATTGAGAAAGCTGTTTTGAGTGATAAGTATTTTAGATCTGAACTTAAATTTTTTTGGAAGTGATGTCCTGTATCATATGATGTACTAACTATCCTTATTATATTTTTTTATTTTATTTATATACATAAATGTTTTTGTATAAAACCAAACAGATACAAAAATATTGAGTTTATGCAATACTGGGTAAATTGGGCAAAATTACTATAAAACACACTCTTATGCACATTTGATTAATCATTCTGAGACAGTTAATATAATAAATGGTTAATATAGTAGATTGACTTGTTCAGTAGAGATTATAGTGATACATTTCTCAAATGTACTTATGATTTTTTGTGAATGCTATCAAGTTCCTAAAGACGACAGGAGCTGCAGGCAGGTAGATGTTATATAAACTCTACTAGATAGTAATAATAGCAAATACTTAAATATAGGATAGTTGTTGTATATGTTCAAAATAGACCCTTTGGGGCTCATTTATAGATATATATGCATCTAGGTTTCTTTTTTGTAAAACATACATATTTATGTACAAATAAGTACATTTGTGCCCACCGCTAAATCATCATCATTTATTTATTTAACGCCAGAAAATTCCATAGTGCTTTAAATTAAATGAACCATTTGTGTCTATTTTCCACAATTAGCCCTTTAGAAAAAAAAGTCCATGAGCACTGACTTAGCCTTTAATTTTGTGTGTTGTTCCATACTTTGCTAAATTCTATTGACACATGTACATACAATACATGAGTTACTACTAAAATAACACTATTATAAGCTATCATACTAAGGGAAGAATCCATTCAGTCACCTTATAATAGTCAGAGGTTTTTGAATTATGAGACGCTACTTTCTAACAGATGAATATTTTCCCATGGGTCTGCTTGAGTACAGCAGAAAATACCTAGATGTCATAAGGTTCATGAGTGGGACACCAGATCCAGAATCAGACTTTCTTTCAGATATTAAAAATAAAAATACTGGTGTAAAAATTATAGTGTCATACTACACTATTATTCGGTTCACAAGCTTTGAACTGCATAAAATTATCACATCTGTTCATAAGTTTTTTATTTTTATTTTATGTGAATTTCTTGTTGCAACTGACAAATGTTTCAAATTGTTTTCATTAGCTCATTTGTGTTGGTCACCCATGGCATTTAATTCTTCAGTTTTGGAACCTTCATTTGTTATACCACATGGGATAATTGCGTTGATATTTGTAACACTCTATTTTCACAATACTTGTAAATAAGACATCACAGCCTATTTGTATACAAATGTATTTGCAAAGCATTTGTGTACAAAAGTCAAGGTATACAAACACAAAGAGGCTCAAAGCATATAAAACAAAGGGAAAGGATACTATTCCTAGACTGCTTTGTTTTTTGCATGGAAAACAAAAGAGACAAGCAATGTTTGCTAGAGCATAACATTATTTATAGGTCAAAATTCATATTGTGGTGTCATTGGATTTCAAATGCAATAAATATGTTCTTAAATCTCAAAAATGTTTGATTTGAAATGAACACGTGTCCCAGAAGTTAAGACTGACCTTCTGTATTGAACCTGCCTAGACTTCTGAATCGTGATTCAGTGTACTTTGCATACAAGTAAACTTTGGCTTGTAAGCTCGGTGGTGCCTGTACCTGTTACTGCCACTTTCTGCATTGCTAGATAGTGCCTGGGGCTTTTGAGCCTTGAGGCTGCCGAATATTGGTAAGCATTTACCATTATCAAGCTTTTAGAAGTGATGGGCTGTAGACGCCTTGTCTCTGGTTTTCACAACTGCGTTTTTGGGCACAGACTGCCATATAAAATCCTTGAGGGTTTCATTAAAAAACTTGCAGAAAAATAGATTTGCATTAGCCCATGTGCAGCATCATTAGAGATAGATGTTTCTTCTGCACATTTTGTGGTCAGCAGGAAGGGAACGCCTCACTATTGAAGTAAATTACAACTTTTTATAGTAACACTTGACATTGAGAAGACATTCAGTTCCTTACAGTGAGGCTATACTGTTATTAACCTCATGTATTTTGGTATAAGGTGATCTTTTATCAAAACTATTAGGGTAGTGAATGGGACCAGTGCAGATAAAGTACTCTATGATGTACACAAACAAGCTTGGTGGTTTGTATAAATGTTATTAAGCAGCACAGTTAACTTAAATGGTAGCTTGGAAAGTCATCTACTCCATTGTGGGTTAGTACTAAAAATACACATATTGTTTTTGCAAAACTAAGAATTTGATATGGTTGCCAAAGTCTGAATAAAGGTCCTGTCCTCTGTCAGTTCTATTACCACTAAATCCAGGGGAGGGCTGGCAAATTTTAGTCCAGTGGGGCACAGGGGCGGATCTAGGCAACTGCTCTACCCGGGGCGATTTTAAGGGGGGGTGATTTAGGCCCTGCCCCCTTTCTAATTTCTAAAGCTGCTGACGGCTGCACAGTATGTGCAGGTCCGTTCAGCAGTGGCAGTGTGCTGTCCCGCTGCTCTGATTGTGTTTAAAACACAATCAGAGGAGCCGGGCAGCACACTGTCAATGCTGAACGGACCTGCACAGTGTGCAGCCATCAGCAGCAAGCCCCTGCTAGGGGGGGTGATTGCCCCTGATCGACCCCCCCTGGATCCGCCACTGCTGGGGCAAGACTGAACTCAGCAGCCTATTATGAACATTTTAAACTAAAAATATGCAGGTGGCCCAGTGCCCCAGCCTACGGTAGCTCACTATGGGACCAGCCTGGGGGGCAGATGCCCCCTTGCCCCCCAGCCCAGTCTGCCCCTAACTAACTCCCTGCAACTATGGCCAAGGCTTAAATTAAAACTTTACTTTCAACTCCTCATTTTGGAAACAGTGCCTTAGCCCAGGAATTCATGATTTAAGCTTTCGGTAGTGAGCCCATCCTAAAGTCAGAACTATGACCTTCATCCATTATTAAGAGATCTAATAATATGTGTATATTGTTATATATATAAAACAAGAGACCAACAAACATCCTCTTTGATTAGTTAATAATTTCCACAAACTACGATATCTGTGACTTCAATCTAAACCTGGAAGACCTTTACAAAAGGAGGTTGTGTCAGCAGAACCCAGGCATAAGTCAGGTGGCCTAACTTGTTCCTTTATGGCTGTTCTTTTAGAATTGTATATTTATTACATTGCAAATTGTCCTATTATTATACATATGCTTTGTGATTGGCTGCAAAATGAGACATCTACATTCTTACCCTAACCTCTTCGACACTTTTGAATATTTCACTGATAGTGATAATCTAGTGTAGCCCAATCTCATGGTGTCATCTAATGAAAGTAGAAGATTGCATCAGTTTTATGGACTCATTTAGGGCCTGATTTGGAGTCAGATTCAAGTCCAACTGAACAGAGCAAATAGCACGTTTAGCCAAGGATCCGTCTCAGTTTTACATTCTGACTGAGACGGATCTCCCTCTTGCACCTACCTGCGCTTAGAGACGCCGAACGGGGAGGTTAGTGGGTGAACCTAGCAATGTATAGGCGTGTTCACGTACTTTACATGCTAAGCTGAGATGAAACCAGCCGCAGATAGGTCTCTAGGAGAGATAACTTTTGTGGGTGCTTTCTACTGGTGCAACAGAAAAAAAAAATTAAAAAAATGTTTAACCTTAAAAAAAATGTTTGCACCCTCTTCCAGAAGGTTAACCAACTCTAGTGCTGTTTGTGGGGGCAAAAGCACAAATTCTCTTTTTACATGAATTTCTTTATTCATTCATCTGCTCTACAGGGCCGCTGTGACTGATACACTTAAGTGTATCATCCGCACCAGCTCATAAGGCAGATAAAAAGGTGTGTTTGTGAAATTTGCATAGTATTCTGAGTTGCACAGATCTAAAGATCCATGTGACTTGGAATACTGTGTAAATTACTGGAGGCAATTTACACTTACAATTTAAATCAGACCCTCAGACTTAGGAGCAAATTCAGATAAATGTGCTAATTTGGACAAACCATGTTGCGATAAAAGTGATGCATATGTATTTTTTGTTTTGATGCAGGAAAAGTAATGTCTGCCTTTAGCGCACAAATAATTGACAAATTTACTTTTACACTGTGAATGAACCTACCACCTAACTCTATCTCTGTCTGCACTTTTTCATTTCCTCCTTCCCCATTGGGCTCTTAGTGGTTTCACCTTCTTTCTGGGTTTATTCCTAAATATATATAAGGACCTGAGGCGCTCAGATAGAGTTGAAAACATTTGAGTCCACAATGTTAGCAGGAAAAGGTGCATGCATGAAAAAGCACATTTACGTTATATGCTTAGTCAGACGCCTCTCACGGTACAACCAGTCCACAACACCAACATATGCACCAGGATTATGAAAGGAGCAACAAGTGCAACATAGAGAAAACATAGAGATGTGACTTGACAATCTTAGACGTAAATGCGCATGTTGCATTTCTATATATGTGCTGAATATAATAATTGTGGAAGTCTGATAATTGGATGAAGTAAACTAAATTAATATTGTTTTACCATGCGATTGTGACTAGTATACCACATGTAATGACGCAATCGCACTGATTAATTACATACACAATTACATTCACACTTACACTTGTAAATAATACACATATATTATGGTTCCAATCCACATTTATTTATTAGTAAAATGTTCTAGAGATTATTTATACATAAATAAAACTATAGTTAGTGTATTTATGGTTCAGGTCCTCTAAAAGGTAAAGAGTTTGTCTCATTTTAAAGCTTATTTCACCAGCATTAACCCGGTTTTGACAGAGTACCGATCGAATCTAGCGTTCAAAAGTATTAAGCAATATGAGATACTCAAAAGTACTTTGTTTGTGGGTCAGTTTGAACTGGTTATTCGGCGGGAAGACATGTAGACAACAATTGGGGGAAGTTGCCCCCCGCCCTTTGTTGAAGATCAAATGAACTCACCTATGAACAGTAGACAACTGATACATTGTTAACCCTGGGCCAATGAAGACCTCTCTGAGTGTTATCTGTGTAAATAGGGACATCATCAGTGTTTTTTTATCAACTGAAACTGCATATAAGAAATCTTCCCTGGGCCATTGTTCTCTTGTTTACTGACTGCAAAACTACATGGGCCTGGACCCAGGTGAAGCTCTAGCGAAACTGTAATGTATTCGGTTTTTAAACTTTCCTGTCTATTATAATATATTTTATGCATCATAATGGCTTGCTGATATATTTTGTAATTGAATCTCTTTGTGCCCTGGAACCACAATAATTGCGTTGGACAATGTTTATTGGTAGCGATAAAATGAACATAACAATTTGGGGGCTCAAAAAGGTACTACACTGCTCAAAGATTCACAAAACCTATGGATTTCAGTTTACAACAAAGGGTGTTAGACACGTCATATACAGGTGAGAAAGCAAATAGTTTTATGCCTTCATAACATCCAGTGTTGTCAAACCGAATATCTGTTTTGTGTAAATATGAGATGCTGGTGAGGACTTAGGGACAAGATAGAAAAAATTGTTTCTTTTTCATATCATTTTGCAATATAAACGTGGTTTGTTTGCTTAGTGTATTCATATGCTTCCCTGTATTGCCACATGTTTTACAATTGTATTGATAGATAGTCCTGTTGTATTTTATAGTGAAATGAATTGTTAAAACCTATGAGAAATTAATTCCACCAATTGGGAAAGTATTTTTCTGCGCGGAAAACAAAGGTGTATGTGTATGTGAATTGTGTGATTGTGAAAGTACTGTTTAAGACAGAGGTTCTGCTGAGGAAACAGGGTATGAAAAATGACCTCTGAGACACTGTGTTGAGAAGACAGTGTTTAAAAGTTGATGTTGTGGTATACGTACGTGGTTGGGTTTTCGTCAAAATCCCAATTGTGATTTCATAAGTTTGCAGATAATTAGTACCTGAAGGCTATGCGATCGGGCCGCATGTTTGGCATATGCACGTGATTGTGAAATTGTGGATGGTGAATAGTAAATTCGGTGGAAAGACTGATGTTCTTCAATATTCAGTTCTCCCAGTTCTAAAGTATTTGAACAGGTGTGCTGATAAGGCAGGATATTGCAAGGCTGATATATTGTCATGATCTGCCTACAGCGTATGCATTACATGCTGCTTTGCATGGCAGCTCCTGCCTTTTTGTCATTTTATTATTTGTATTTCTATTTTGTGTTCCAGCAGTACCATTTTTCCCCAGAGGTGCTGCTATTGTGCATTATTCTTGTGCTTAAGGAGTTAACCTGTATGTTCACTAATTATCTCATGCACCTGGGTGTGTCTCATTCCCCTTATATATACCTGTTCCTCCCAGCAGTCATTGCTGGTTATTGTTGTCATCCTGATGTCATATCCTGTGGTTCCACCTTGTGATTCTTTCTCCTACCCTGCTCCTGTGATTGTATGCTGCATTGGGATCTATCTCAGCATACTATCTGCTGACCTGTTCCTTATTTGTACCTGGGACTTATCCGTGTATTTCCCTGTGCATGCTGTCTGGAATATTACCTCACCTCCTATTTACCTGCATCAGCTGTATATCTGGTAAACTCTGCAAGATATTATCTCATCAACTGTTCACCAGCAATAAACATTGTTTGTTTTCTCCACCTATCCATGACTCCTCAGCTGTATTTCTACTCTGATTCGTGACAGTATAACCAGCCCAAAAAACAGCTTTGGAGTCAGGTGAAAGTTTTGTTTTATTCTGGGACCTTTTTTTTGCTGCAATCAAGTTTTCATTTGTCTTTTGCAACATGTCTGTTTTACCAATCATGGAATTGCCCCTGCTACAAACCTTACAAATGGACATTATATTGTTGCGCTCCCAGCTGGCCGGATTTTCCGCTTTGCTTTTGGACCCACTCAGGAGACTATCAGAGACGGTTTCACTGAAATCTAATGCTGTTGATTTGACCCAGCCAACTCTGTCTGCTGCTGAATCCGTGCCGCCAACACCTTGCAATAATACCATGTCAAATTTGCATTTAACTAACAACTGCAGTTTAACTAATGCCCGGTTCACAAGTGGGCCACGCCCCCATCTGACCGAAGTGGAGCGACAGCGCAGAGTAACCAACAAACTGTGTCTCTACTGTGCCAGCAATGCACATTTCTTGCAGGACTGTCCTGTCCGTAGACCACGTCAGCTTACTGAACCATCTCCTGTTGTTTCCTCTCGGCACTCCAAATCTGTTTATGCTCCAGCATTCCTGTTCTCTGCGAAGAGACCCAATCTGCCAGCTCCAGCCACCTGTCCTGAGGCACCCATTCCCTCTGTCTCCTGTGCCGAGGTGCCAGCCTCTGTCTCCTGTGCCGAGGTGCCAGCCTCTGTCTCCTGTGCCGAGGTGCCAGCCTCTGTCTCCTGTGCCGAGGTGCCAGCCTCTGTCTCCTGTGCCGAGGTGCCAGCCTCTGTCTCCTGTGCCGAGGTGCCAGCCTCTGTCTCCTGTGCCGAGGTGCCAGCCTCTGTCTCCTGTGCCGAGGTGCCAGCCTCTGTCTCCTGTGCCGAGGTGCCAGCCTCTGTCTCCTGTGCCGAGGTGCCAGCCTCTGCCTCCAGCTCTGAGGTCACATCATCTGCCTCCAGCTCTGAGGTCACATCATCTGCCTCCAGCTCTGAGGTCACATCATCTGCCTCCAGCTCTGAGGTCACATCATCTGCCTCCAGCTCTGAGGTCACATCATCTGCCTCCAGCTCTGAGGTCACATCATCTGCCTCCAGCTCTGAGGTCACATCATCTGCCTCCAGCTTGGAGCCTGCTGCCACTGTGTCCGGTTTCGAGTCTCCTGCCACTGTGTCCGGTTTCGAGTCTCCTGCCACTGTGTCCGGTTTCGAGTCTCCTGCCACTGTGTCCAGTTCCGAGTCTCCTGCCACTGTGTCCGGTTCCGAGTCTCCTGCCACTGTGTCCAGTTTTGAGTCTTCAGCCGCTGTCTCTGTTCCTGAGCTCCAGTCTGCTCCAGAGGGGGCGCTGCCCTTCCAGTCTGCTCCAGAGGGGGCGCTGCCCTTCCAGTCTGCTCCAGAGGGGGCGCTGCCCTTCCAGTCTGCTCCAGAGGGGCCGCTGCCCTTCCAGTCTGCTCCAGAGGGGGCGCTGCCCTTCCAGTCTGCTCCAGAGGGGGCGCTGCCCTTCCAGTCTGCTCCAGAGGGGGCGCTGCCCTTCCAGTCTGCTCCAGAGGGGGCGCTGCCCTTCCAGTCTGCTCCAGAGGGGGCGCTGCCCTTCCAGTCTGCTCCAGAGGGGGCGCTGCCCTTACCGTCTGCTCCAGAGGGGGCGCTGCCCTTACCGTCTGCTCCAGAGGGGGCGCTGCCCTTACCGTCTGCTCCAGAGGGGGCGCTGCCCTTATCGACTGTTCCAGAGGGGGCGCTGCTCTTACCGTCTGCTCCAGAGGGGGTTCTGTCCCTCCAGCCCGAGTTGCCAGTCCATGGGGTCCAGCCCGAGTTGCCAGTCCATGCGGTCCAGCCCGAGTTGCCAGTCCATGCGGTCCAGCCCGAGTTGCCAGTCCATGCGGTCCAGCCCGAGTTGCCAGTCCATGCGGTCCAGCCCGAGTTGCCAGTCCATGCGGTCCAGCCCGAGTTGCCAGTCCATGCGGTCCAGCCCGAGTTGCCAGTCCATGCGGTCCAGCCCGAGTTGCCAGTCCATGCGGTCCAGCCCGAGTTGCCAGTCCATGCGGTCCAGCCCGAGTTGCCAGTCCATGCGGTTCAGCCCGAGTTGCCAGTCCATGCGGTTCAGCCCGAGTTACCACTTGGTGCTGTCTGCCCTCAGGCTTCTCAAAGTGCTGTCTGCCCTCAGGCTTCTCAAAGTGCTGTCTGCCCTCAGGCTTCTCAAAGTGCTGTCTGCCCTCAGGCTTCTCAAAGTGCTGTCTGCCCTCAGGCTTCTCAAAGCGCTGTCTGCCCTCAGGCTTCTCAAAGCGCTGTCTGCCCTCAGGCTTCTCAAAGCGCTGTCTGCCCTCAGGCTTCTCAAAGCGCTGTCTGCCCTCAGGCTTCTCAAAGCGCTGTCCCTGGCAAGCCTTCTGCCCAGTCCGGGCCTGCTGGCAAGCCTTCTGCCCAGTCCGGGCCTGCTGACAAGCCTTCTGCCCAGTCCGGGCCTGCTCCCAAGTCTGCCGCCCAGTCCGGGCCTGCTCCCAAGTCTGCCGCCCAGTCCGGGCCTGCTCCCAAGTCTGCCGCCCAGTCCGGGCCTGCTCCCAAGTCTGCCGCCCAGTCCGGGCCTGCTCCCAAGTCTGCCGCCCAGTCCGGGCCTGCTCCCAAGTCTGCCGCCCAGTCCGGGCCTGCTGTCAAGCCTGCCACCCAGTCCGGGTCTCCTGTCAAGCCTGCTGCCAAGTCCGAACCATCCGTTGCCAAGGGTGCCAAGTGTGAGCTGTCATCTACCTTTGAGGGGCACCTTTCTCAATTTAGTGCTCTACTGAGGTTTTGTGCTTCTTATTTCCCCTCAGTACCTAGCCTTGCCAGTGACCCAAAGAGGCAAGTTTTGTTTTTGTTAACACATTTTAGAGGAGAGGCTATGGAACGGGCAAACCCTTTTGTTGAGTCTGATCACCCCATTCTTTCTGACTTACAACTATTTGTCGAGGCAGTGATCAACAAGTTTTCACCAACACCTCCCGCTATGCCTTGTTACGGGGCCTCTGTATTGTCAGCAGGTCCACCCATCTCACCTGCCCTAGAGATTTCTTTGTGCTCCACCCAATTGGTTCAAACTGCTGTTCCAGGGAATTCTCGCAAAAAGAGAAAGCGAAAGAAGAGAGCAAGGTCTACAGAGCTTGAACTGGCAGCTGGCATAGTCTCCTTTGCCCATCCACCCATGGACGAGGACTTTTCTGCCGGGCCCCCAATTCTGGACTATGATTCCGATGAATTCAGACATTTTTGGTAATTGGGCGTCTGGAATCCGCCCTTAAGGGAGGGGATACTGTCATGATCTGCCTACAGCGTATGCATTACATGCTGCTTTGCATGGCAGCTCCTGCCTTTTTGTCATTTTATTATTTGTATTTCTATTTTGTGTTCCAGCAGTACCTCTTTTCCCCAGAGGTGCTGCTATTGTGCCTTATTCTTGTGCTTAAGGAGTTAACCTGTATGTTCACTAATTATCTCATGCACCTGGGTGTGTCTCATTCCCCTTATATATACCTGTTCCTCCCAGCAGTCATTGCTGGTTATTGTTGTCATCCTGATGTCATATCCTGTGGTTCCACCTTGTGATTCTTTCTCCTACCCTGCTCCTGTGATTGTATGCTGCATTGGGATCTATCTCAGCATACTATCTGCTGACCTGTTCCTTATTTGTACCTGGGACTTATCCGTGTATTTCCCTGTGCATGCTGTCTGGAATATTACCTCACCTCCTATTTACCTGCATCAGCTGTATATCTGGTAAACTCTGCAAGATATTATCTCATCAACTGTTCACCAGCAATAAACATTGTTTGTTTTCTCCACCTATCCATGACTCCTCAGCTGTATTTCTACTCTGATTCGTGACATATATATGTTCTCCCAGTTTCTGTGTTAGGGGTCTTTGCTGTGTACGTCTGGCATTGCATAAGGTGTTAAGCTGTACCCAGTTGAGAAGAAGTTATGAGGATTCCGGTTCCACACAGGCACTAAACAAATGTGTGAGATGGCCAATATGACCGATGTACAGGTCAAAGTAGGCCGGATAGGGTCTGTGTTTGTGAGAAGAGACTGTTAGGTAAGTATGCAACGGCATGCTGTAAAGGTAAGTATGCAATGACATACAGTAAAGGTAAGTATGCAATGGCATAATGTGATCAGTGGTTCAAGATGTCCGGTGAATGTGTGAAACCCTTTCCCATGGTTGGTAATGTTGATCAAGAGGTACTGAGTATATTTAGAGATTAAAAAAATGTTTGTGAAAGCTAAGAGTTAAACTGACTGTTTAAAACTGTGGCAATAGGAAGGGAGCATGTAGCAGGATAGCGTGTGCCCAGCGGAAAAGAAGCAAGCACAAATGGTGAAAGTATAAACCGAATAAAAAAAATAAATAGCAAATGTAACTGATATTCTGTATTAAGTATGTAACTGTTCAGAGGAGGATGAGCTTTTTTCTTTTGTGTTTGTTTATGTTTGTGTGATTGAATCTAGAGAAAAAAACCTGCAATAGAAGTACAGGAAAAAAAAAAGGAAAGGCAGTAATTTAATCTAGTGAGACCAGTTTTTCAAACAGTTTGGAGAGAGGCTTCTATTTCATTCATTGGCAAGTTCAATATGTAAAGCGACATACCCCACCTTATGTGGATAATTACTAAAGTGCAGCCAGGGAAAAGAAGTGTGTCATGTATTAATATTAAAAAAAGAAGTTTGTTGTGTTCCTGAAATGGCTTAGATTCAGAAATCCTAAAAAGGAGAAAATAAGGTTTCACATGTATGTGCTATTAGTAGGTGAGAGATATCCATTGTGTAGAGACAAAGACAATGAGGCCATAGAGTTAGAACAATACAAAAGACTAGAGATAACAGTTGCTAGGGAATTATCTTGCATATGAAACAGTTGTTGCCAACGAGTGGATACAGTCTAAGGTGTTTTTTTTTTCCTTTTGTTTTGTGTTTGTTTTCCTGTTGTTGGTTGATAATAAGGATTGAAAGTAAAGAAATTAAAATGTTTGTTTGTTTTCTAATACTAACTAAGCGTTGTTTTGTTTTTTCTCTTCTTTAGACAAGGACAGTCAGAGAAATATATTTAGTAATTATGCGGATTGCAGGAGAAATGCAAAATTTTCCCTTAAAAGACAAGTTAACATTGGGTCATTGTAACACACTTTCTTCTTCTAGAGTGGCTCATGATAACTTATTTGGTTGAGATTTATTATTTAAAATGAAGTGTGTATATACTCTGCTTCTAATGTTGTTTTTATGTATTCCAGGAAGACACACATGGGAGACACAGAGTATGCGTTACAAGGGTTATTTTTGCCCTATTATAGCCACAAGTCCATCACAGGTTGTATAGTTATTGTGATCAGAGATACCGGGTTTCATACGAACTAAAGATGGATGACACAGGATTGGGTGGGTGGTGTAACTCCTTGTTAAATTTAAAAAGAATGGGGGAGGGGTCATAGATTAGTTAAGAGTCAAGAGGATTAGTGAAATAGTCGAGAGTCAATTCCCCGTAGTGTCCAATCTATCTGTCATCTTGCTGTAAATCTCCTTTTCTGCTTTCCTGCTATTCTGTAAATCACTTCATTAGTATTATTCTTTGCTGTCTTATTTTCGATTCATTATACTCCACTTCTAACCGTCAATACCCCAGTCTACTCTTATAAAGAGGTACAAAATACACAGCCACTGTACCAAAGGGTTATAGGCATAGACAATATCAGGACACAGGCCTGGAGTGTCTGTTTTCAATTTTCCAACTAAATAAGTATGAAAAATAGTTATGCTGTGTCCTGATTTTTTCATTTCTCGGTAACAGCACATGAAGTTGCAAAAAGGATGGATCACAGCCATGCAGACAAAGACATTTTTGACAATGGACATAATTAGGGGTACACACACAACACTGGCACGAAGGTAGCTAAGGGTTGAGTTTTTATGCTTACAGGAGCTGCTGATTTTTAGGCAGGAGTTTTGATGTGGAAATATGATTCAAGTTTTTTAGTTTGCATGCGGTATCTGCCCTCCCAAGTTCTGCCTAAACTACATATGTCTCCTGTGCAAAGTGTACAATGTGTGCCTCTAGATGCACAAAGGGTAGAAGGAGACAGGAGACTAGCTGAAAGTAAATTAAGCAGACATACAGATATGCATGACTGTGTGGAACAATAGAATAAAACTTTTGCCACAAGACCTGACATAAGTGAAAATGTAACATTTGCAAGTTTTTATATTTTTCATAGTCAGACAGACATGTACTGGATATTGTAATTACGAAGGTTCTATAAAAATTGACCCCTTCGCCCTCCTCACTTAGCTAAGTAGCTGAATTTGTGGGTTAGAAAATGTCATGTGAGTTGGCAGAGGGTAAATCAGTTGATATACACTGGTTTTAAGTACTTTTCTAGGATAGGGGGTGACGTTGAGATGACAGAGGAACTTTTATGACAATAGCAGGACATGAGTAGTGCATGAAGGACTTGTGACAGTGACACAGTTACCAAATGAAGTAGCTGTTATTTAATTTAAAGCCCATACATATGACTGTAATAACAGGGCGGATGAAGCTGTCAAGTGGGCAGCGGATTTAAATATGACAAATCCCACAAATTAAATATGACAAATCCCACAAATCAATGTTTTTTTGTTTTTTTCTAAATTATAACACATAAGAATGAGTTAAAATGTAAGATTTGTGTTCCCTGCAGTAAAAGGAAGTCTGGAAGGCAAAGGGATGTGGTCATAAGTCCTCTGGACTCTGGAGAGATGGACGAGGTAGGCCGTGGCTCCCAGAACATATCTTTCAGGACTAGCTGAAACAACACATGGTCTGACTCATCTGGGTAGAGAAGGTATGTGTAAGAGCATACTGGTGTGCACCAGACTTTTCTTCTCAGGCTAGTAGGAAGGCAATGTCCTGTCTTACTTGAGTGAGGAAAAATGTTGGGAAGACAATACCAATAGAGCCATCCCATACCCCTCCTACAGATGGACTTTTTCCAGGTAAAACAAATCAACTTCATCCAATTGCCACCTTGCAGGATTCTCAAGTATATACTGGTGTACTAGTGTAATCTATATCTGGTTAAAGGTTCATTCCAATATTTCTAATATTGCTGTGATTTTTTCTTAGTAGATATGGTATCCATAGAGTTATATAGAAAGTGATATGGGTATTCTTTCTTACTGGTAATAACTTTTAGGTAATGAGTCCATCGTATGGGCATTGATAGTAAGTTACATACTCTTTATCAGTCACAAGCAGTGGGAAAATAGAGTAAACAGTACTACAACAAATTGAATACAGTGATAGTTGAAACTAGATTGGAGAGGCCGGAAGCTTGGCCCACTAGTCCTCCCCACTATCAGAACCACTCCTAAGTCACCTTTTAAGCTATCACCAATTGAAATAGTTTTGACTTTTCCTGAGATGAGTTTATAATGGAGGGACTGTTCAAGATCTGGTAAAGAAAAGCAGATAGTGAGACAGCAACAAAGGATATTCAAAACACTGTCTCTTGATATGTTACACTAACTGTCATGATGTTGTACTGGGAGAGTATGTTATGGACTATAATTTCCTATGCTGAAGTTGTTTGACAGACAGGTACCAAGTGTTGATGACCAGCATCACATCCCTAGGAGTAGCAGAGAGACACTTGGACCCATTCCACCCACTGCAGAGTAGTCAACACCCGAACAAGGTTCAAATTAAAGCCGAGAATGACACTCATGAATCTGCGCATGGAGCAGTTAATAACACCTGAGCCAAGGACTTTCAAAGACTGATATCCCATCATGGAGCTGTGGTTTTCCTGTTTTTCCCTTTCCACTGTTTCTCTCATCCTTATCCTCTTTCTATTCAATTCAGAGGTAAAGAACAGCTTTGCTAACCTTGGAGCTCGGAGATAGTGTGAGGGGCTATTGTCTGTGGAGTATTGTGTCTGTAAGTACTGTGACCCCATAGTTGAAGAGAGGTGCATCCAGCGATGCCAGTCCAGTAGTAATTTGGACTTGATCGGGCATCCATGAGAATGACTATCATTCTTTGGTGGGTAATGTTTTAGACCAAACAGATTGCTGGGTATGCTATGACGTGTCTCAGATACTATATTAAGTAGGACTAGTTCTCTTTCCATTAAATATTTCTGAGGTACTCGAATTATGGGGTGGGGAGCCAGTAGAGGGAATATAATACAGCTAGGTTCCTTAGTTTGAAGTCTCCCTATATTTGGCAGACCGATCACTGTTTTACGTACAAAGAAACTTGAGTATTGGGAGACTGGACAGAATGAACAGACAATAGCCCTCCCCACTAGTGTTGATGAAAAACCTGTTGATGTTATTAGAGTGTATTTAACTAAAAAGGCTGAAGGAAAATGTAGATAAGATTATGCTAACAGACATAGGATGATGCTATTGGTGAAAAATTATTGTTTAAATGTCATATAAGCTAAAACATGCTTTGGACAGATAGACATGCTAGGCATAGGAACTTTATTAGAAAATTCTATATACACTTCCAGATAATGTATTACATATGTGGGTGAAGAGCATACAAAACTCCGAGATCCAAAGGTATATGTTCCATAGGAAACAGGTTTCTAGAATTTTGACTCTCTATAATGGTAACCTGATGAATATCCACAGACAGTGTGGTTGTACTAGAGGTGACATACATTACAGAGAATGAAACGTACTACTGAGATCCTGCAATACAATTTTAAGGTGATAGTTTTGTGCACTATCAAAGGGTGGCCGGTGGAAGGCAAATAATTGAATGAAGTAAACTAATTTAATAAATATTGTTTTACCGTGCGATTGTGATTAGTACACAACATGTAATGACGCAATCGCACGGATTAATAACACACATTTACATCCACACTTACCCTTGTAAATAATACACATATATTACAGTTCCAATCCACATTTATTTATTAGTAAAATGTATTAGAGATTATTTATACATAGATAAAACTATAGTTAGGGTATTTATGGTTCAGGTCATCTAAAAGGTAAAGAGTTTGGTCTAATTTTAAAGCTTATTTCACCAGCATTAACCCGGTTTTGACAGAGTAGCGATTGCATCTAGCGGTTGCAAGTTATAGGCAATATGAGAGTAATAATCTCCGTTTAAAATTTGATGAGTATCGGCGAATTGGAGGTTAACACTAGAGATGCGCAGGCTTGGTTTTTGTAAAATAGAGCCTCCTCAAACTTTGTAAATCTAATTACCGAGCCGAGCCAGCTCGGTAAATCTCCCGCTTCCTCGGATCTGACAATGAGGCAAAATGTCAATGTTGCATCATCAGATCTCGCAGGTTTTGGATTACATATAAATAACTCCTTCACCAGGAGATCCGGAGCCATTGCTCACACAGACACAGGAGGGGTAGTATTGGTCTTGTTACTCTCCAGACTCAAATCTCATTATTTCTATCCTGCAACACAACACATAAATCACTGATTTGCAGTATGTACTCTACTCACTTGTCATTTGCTGAAAAAAGCAATTATTTTATATTTTATCCAAATTGCACGCTGTTATTGTGTGTGTATCTGACACCGTTGTTCACAAAATTCACTGATTCTCAGTGTGTACTCAACTAAGTTGTCATTTGCTGAAAAAAAACCAGTTAGGCAGTAGAACACACTGTGTGCTCGGAAACGTCACAAATCACTGAGGAGAGTCTATCCACAAGTGGTATGTATGAGCCTAACCTTTCTGATACTGTACTCATAAAGAATCCTCCTTGCATCATTTCTGCAAAAGTGTGGATGAGCAGTTCTTGCCAGTAATAAGAAGAAGGCCATTGTCATACCTGGGCATAAGACAAACAAACTCAACGTCTTATGTGTGGAATTAATCCTGACAACAGTTGTCTATCCATTTGTAGCATTTTTAAAGACAAAGTCAGTAGAGGTATGGATTTTAACCATCTAGGAATATCATCCACGTTACAGCATTTGAAGTTCATGGCAAGCTTTTGGAAAAATCAGAAACTAAAGCAATAACAACAATCAGTCCAGCATCAGTTAGCTCCCTTCTCTCAGCAAGATCCCAGCATCTGCAATCTACACTGCCAACACCTTAATCATTAATATCCTCACTAGTGAATGGACAGTCCTGCATCCAAGTTGCTAAGGCTAGATGACTCTTCCCCTATCCAGGAATCCTCAGAAAAATCCTTGATCATTAGGCTGCGCTGCTGATCTTCAGCATAACAGCGGGGTGAATTCCATCACATTCCAACACAATCAACTTGTTGGTACAGAGCTTTTTAAAAAATGACAGGGACATGCAGGAGATGCTGTGTGTCGCCTGAAAAATTTCAGGACATTTTTGGTAATCAGTAACAGCATATAGGAGATTGCAGCAGCTGCAAGAAGAAATGAATTTGCCCTGCCACCAACTGAAGCAAGAGGTGGTGACAAGGTGGAATTCCACCCTTTAAATGCTTCAGAGGTTAAAGGAACAGTGAAAAGCCATCCATGCTTACTCCACAAGCCATGACATTGGGAAAGGAGGGGGAATGTACTTTAGTCCAGCACAGTGGAGAATACTTTCTGTGTTGTGCAAGGTGCTGGAATGATTTGAAATTTTCACCTGTGAAGTGAGTTCAGATTCTGCTAGCTTGAGTCAAGTGATTCCCCTAGTTAGACTTTTGGAAAAGCAGTTTGAGAAATTGAAGGAGGAGATGAAACAAAGCAATTCTGCTAAGTATGATGACTTGTAGATCAAGTACTTTATTCCCTTTGCCAGCATCCAAGAGTTGTCAACACATTGAAATCGGATCACTACATTTTGGCGACTGTGCTTGATCCTAGGTTTAAAAGCTATGTCTTCTCTTTCTTTCCAACTGACACAGATCTCAAGAGATGCAATGAGCTACTGGTGAGCAAGTTGACGGCTCCTCTTTCAGTTTCTCTGGCACCTGCTGCTAGGAAAAAACTTACTGTATATACTCGAGTATAAGTCGACCCGAATATAAGCCAAGGCACCTAATTATACCACAAAAAACTGGGAAAACTTATTGACTCGAGTATAAGCCTAGGGTAGAGAGAGAGTTTAATGAACAGTGAAGTAAAACATGAAGCTGTGGTCAGAGGGAAGGAAATCTCCCAGACATGGCATGAAGTCCCATTAATCCAAGAGGATGTTTTCCTTTCAGTTAACCATAGGAAAGAGGGCATTATCAGACCTACTCAGAGAAGTGTTGGGTTTTGCAAATAACCGCACCTGTGGTTGGAGAAATATATGGAGTTTTGTTCTTTTTGCTTTCTCAAGTTTGCTGTCTCCAATTGAAACTCCCCACAAAACAGTTATCTGAGTGAGTGCTCTCACTGTATTGCGTTTGGAATTGGAAGTGGAACAAGTGCGTTAATCCCCTCAGTGTGAGGAGAGGCAAAAACATGGAAAGTTCAGCTCAACATAAAGAGCGCACACAGCCCACCCCACATGCCACATTTACTGCTTACCCGGCAGCCATAGGATGTTCTTAGTACACTTGTTTTTTTTATCATGTCCAACTTCAACCCGAGGGGGGAGGGGAGGGGGATAGGGAGAGAGAGTTCATCCTTTTACTTACCTCTGCAGAGACTAGGTCAGTCAGGGTTCGTGTGCGCGGAGACTAGGTCAGTCAGGGTTCCACCTCCACAGTGGAACGCATGTTCGTTCCACTGCGGAACTTACGGCAACAAGCACCAAACTCTTGTAAGTTGATTTTTTCTTTCTCTTTCTCTTCAGCCCTTAAGCGGAACTTAAGGGCTGAAGCTATGGAGGCAGGCACCACCCTTGTTATGGCCGTGCATTGTGGTCCTGGAGTATCACTCGAGTATAAGCCGAGGGGGAGCTTTTCCAGCACAAAAAATGTGCTGAAAAACTCGGCTTATACTCGAGTATATACGGTAGCTTTCCCAAGAGACCCAGTGGTGATCAGGGGAGAACTGTCAAATTTTAGCCTGGGGGGCAAGACTAGACTCAGCAACCTATCAAGAACATTTTAAAGTAAAAAATGCAGGTGGCCCAATGACGAAGCCCAGGGTAGCTCAGTATGGGACCAGCCTGGGAGGCAGACATCTCCCTGCCCTCCAGCCCAGTCTGTCACTGGTAGTGATGCAGATAAGTCAGCACAACTTTTTGACATCTGGTCTGGTCTAAAAGAATTGCTCGAAATTCATGACACTTCTTTTGTAACTCCATTTGATCGAACTATCAACATCCAAAGAATGGTGGAGGATATTTTAATGACATTGTACAAATAGACATGTCAGACAGTCGCTTTACATGCTGGGAGAAAAAAAGGCAATTTGGAGACCATGTACAAACTCACTTTGCAATACGTAATCTGCTCACCATCCAGTGTGTATTCAGAAACACTTTTCAGAACAGCCGGAAACCTTGTCAGTGATCAGCGTAGGAGGCTACTTCCTAAAAATATAGAAAAGATGACGTTCATCAAAATGAACCACAATGTCCATGAGGAGGCCCTTTACCGGCAATTACATGAGATTTCTGTAATGGTGGATTCCAGCGGGGATGACTTAATATTGTTTGAGGATGATGTACATACTGATGAGGGTAAGGATGATGACAACAACATCTTGCCACTGTAGAGCTCATTGATAGCACTGTTAGCTTAGCTGCCTTAAGCCCATTAGTAGCTTGTTTTGTGGGGGCCCAAACAAACCAAGCACTTCAGTGTTTGGTTTGGTTTGTTAAACTGTACATGTCCTTTTTAATATTCAACAAAAGAGTGGGTTTGAGGGCCGAAGGACAATTTTATCTTGCACCACTTTTCTTTTCTGCCACTGCTGTGTGGCAATGTTTTATAGATGTGCCATAAACTGCCGTGTGTTTGTGCAGTTGCTCTTTCACTTAGCATCCAGCCAGATTGCTGCAGTTTTTGGCCTAAACTGGATGAAAATAATTTTGTGACCTGTGAAGTGGTCAAAATTGATTAGAAATGACTGGAATTAATGTTATTGAGGTTAATAATAATGCAGGAACAAGAAAATAGCCAAATAGCCAAAGTATTTGGCGTACAGATCCAAAACCAAAACACGTGAGGGTGGTTTTGGCAAAACCAAAATCAAAATACATAGTTAATACAGATCCAAAACCACAACCAAAATACGGGGGCCAGTGAACATATCTAGTTAATACATTTACCCCCAGGTCTACTTCAATTTCAATTATATAAATACGCCCTTACTGTAGTGTGCCAATGCTCACTCCCCCTTTCTGCCTCTCCAGTCTTTGCAAGTTTAAAATGCAACCAAATCTACATATGGACATATGCATATGATTTTTTTTTATTGCGCATGCACTACATGGATATACATATTTTAGGCAAATAAAATAAACGTATGCCTTACTCTACATGAGGCCCCTGGTGTGTATACTTTCCATTCATTACTTGGTCTGCAGCTGATAAAAGCTCTATTTAGGAAGATCTTTTCCACAAAAAACAAATGGTGTGAGAAGAAAATGGAAATATATTCTTTTTCCATTGCCAGTAGAAGTAGTGTTAATTGGACTGTATTCTTTTTTTCTCATTACGGATTAAGACACACGATATCAATGCTCGCAACTGGGGTTTTTTTTAAGTTCTTATAGAGGATTAAGGCACATAGACATTCAATACCAGAAACTGCTAACAGGTACACAAACACAGTAAAAGCATATCTATGCCAGCAGCTGTATTAAAAGTTATTATAGGTTGCAAGACTACATTATCTGCAATTTACAATGACACTGACATTTCCTTTTTGTATTTGTGCATATCAATGTCTTATGCATGTCCAATTAGATTAGCTGAGTGCATACTATTTGTGAAAACTAATACTAATATGAAACATTATGGAACCGAGGCAGCGGAAGACAGCTAATTTGATAACAAATTTATATTGTATTAGTGCCTAGGTGTAGTTTCTCTCCATTGTGAATTATTTAACACATCTGCATTGATATAATTCAAAAATATATTTCAGTTTTCACCTCAAATAATTTGTATGTATCTATATGAGAACTGCTTGCCAAGAGGACAAGCAGTCCATGAAAATTTACTTTAAAAACAGTTACTCAAAATAAAAAGTATTTCCAAGTAATCCAAAGTTATTATTACACAAGGAAATATACAAACATGAAGTGCACTATGGGCTAATATTGGGATGAAACACAATGACTAGCAATAACACTATAAATGAACCCCAAACTAAACTGATTTAGTAAGGTACGATAATAAAAAAAAGAAAAATGTACTTACCTCTGCTCCCTTGATCCTCTGTTCCGGTGGAGTACCTGAGAACATTTTTCCTGTTTGGGGCATGTGTTTTTCAATTCCTAACAGCATTTACAAGTCCCTTCTCAATTGTGCTTGGTATTCATCCCAGTGAATGGGGAAAATGGTAGACTTGTTCAAAAATGTATAATATTCATTATTACTGTACTTTATAGCACTAACACCTCCAGCAGCACTATACAACATAGACAAAAATTTATGGGCCTGATACATCAAGGCATGTATACTGAGCACAATCTGCGTTTGTTTTAAAATGTATGGAATTCAGGCAAATGAATGCCCGAATTCAGCCAGGAGCAAATCTGAAGATACATGCGCTGATGAATTTGGGTGTATGTCGGCTCAGCTCTACTACACAAAACCCTGCAGGATACGTCCAATACTTATATGGAATATAAATTTGCATAAGAACATGCAGAAAAAAAATGTCACCTGTTAATAATATAGGCATTAGCGATAAAACAGCTAAAAAAGTTCTTTATATACATATTTTTTTCCATGAAATACATTTATTAGGCTGTCCTTAATGTTTACTGAACATAAAATACATTTTTACAGTTGTTCCTGATTGCAAACACATGTTATAGCATACATAAGCAACTGTTGTTACTAGTAATCAGAGCTTAGACTAGCACTGTAGCTAGAGCAAGAGGTACAAAAGAAAATCAAGTACCTTTGAGATGGTCAAAGCTTGAATCGAACATCGCTGCATGTGCTTAAGTTTCTGACGCTCTTACTGTACATTGAGTACAGGCGAACGCCCCTTCTCCATCCCATTCCCTTCCTGAAATTGTAAGCTGTAGCAAGTGTCCTTTGTGCAGGGAGATGGATTGAATGTTGCTGCCTTTAGTTACATATGGTCTAATGTTTTGGAATGGGGCATAGCTTAGAACAGTTGAAGCCCCTTTCCTAATTTTAATAATCAGGCCCTATGTGTCATAACATTGATAAAAACATTATAGCAATGAAGTAATGAAGGAATAAGCAAATCTTTACATTTTATGACGATAGTGCGATTGGATGTGCACTGTAAAGTTTATAGCGTTAGTGAGGGAAAGTGATGAAGTAAGTGAATCATCAACCCTTACCCTTACGTGATGATTTTCAGGAAACTTATCAAAGTTTGGAGACTCTGAGTGTCTGAATGCATCAGGAAGATAGTTCCCAAAGGTAGGTGCAGCATGAAATAAAGGCTGGTCAAAATCTAATATCATATCTCCATTTGAAGAGCAAGATTTAAATAAATTCAAATGTAGTATGTAGCATTTTATTAAAAACATAGGAACGTTGTTTGTGGAGGTGCAAAGTGTGGAAGGCAATGTATTTCACACTGAAGAAATGTGACAATTTATCCTGTTTAGGTACGCATAGGTGCAAATCCACATTCTGATTGTAGGAAATGCCTTTGTAAAGTTAATATAAATATTGTTAGACTGACTTGAAATGCACATGGTACAAAGAGTAACAAGTTACTTAAAAGTCTACTTACACTTTAAGACCAGCTCCTTCATTAAATTAAACCTTTTTATTTCCCCCCATAAATAAGCTAGTTCTTGCTTAATTAATTAATTTTTTTATTTAACTGACTGACAGAATGAGGTGATGCTGGGAATGTGTATTTGTATACTGGGAACACCAATGTAAGTTCACGTTCTTCACCATTTGATTCTCTTGCTTACCTTATCCTAAAAAACTTTCTACATTTAACTAGGAACATCCCAATCCTCCTAGATTCGCCCATTAGAAGGCTCAACATTTTGCATCTACCTCTGAGACCATCATGCTAATATAGTTTAGGTTGCTAGTCCCTGGGCGCATGAACAGTAATAACATGTAAAAATCAAAGACTATTTATTGGATAATACATTGCAACTGTCATATACAGCTGAACTAATACACAAAAACCAGTGTTAGGTCGTTAGCAGCACAATGCATATAACAGGCATAAAAAACAAACATATGTGAACAATAATTGGGGCCAAATGGCATAAATAGTCCTAATGGTGCTAGTAGATCACCTGATAGTTAGTCTGATTGATCATGCGTGTGACAAGACTGGGTGATCAGCCCACAGGTCAAACACACACTCGTGGATATTAATAAGCAATGTCCAATGGTGAATCTCATGAATCCATTTCTCCTGGGTGAGGATATGCAGCAAATGGAATATTGCAGACAGTTGAATGTCCCCAAGTGTAAAATGGATATGTTCCAAAGATAAATCCTGGTTTAAAATTGGTGATTAATTGCAGACAGGTCCATCAGGTGAGCCCAAATGCGGAGACTGGTTAACAGACTTACCCTTAGTGAAGCAGAATGCAGTTCACATACACGTAGTTAGTCCGTAACCTAAAGCGCTCCCTTATGTTCTTGGGCCCGTTGACGTGGAGATGTTCTCGCGTCCTGCTGCCTGACGTAAGTGTCTTGGTAGATGGTATTGCGCATGCGGCCGTGATGCCGTCGCTCGTAGCGGCGGATTTGAATTGGGTTGTTCTCAAAGCAAACTTCAAAGAGCTGTATAGATGTGCAGATTCAATCCTACGCGTTTCACCTTGGGGCTTCCTCAGGGTCCCACGAGGCTGCAGTTTCCACATTTCAGACTTGTAGGGAGCGCTGAATCACCATCCGTTCTATCCATCATGCTAATATGCATATCAAATAATTTCCAATAATATCAGGCACAATTGTGCGCAGGAAATTACATTTATTTTTTTATGTATCAATATGTATTCATATAGCACCAACATATTTTCCAATGCTTTATCATTGGGAACACAGTAATAAAATACAGACTGGGCATTAACAGACAAATAGGTAAAAGATCTTGTAATGTATAGAAATGCTGTCAGTTTTTATGCTATATCTTTGGATAAGTACAATTCTGTGGTAGACAGTAAGTTTGTTTACACATATGGGAAGGTATCCTCTGTGATCCATTCTGTTGCCTTCACCTCTTTTGTGTAAAAATATAAATACACCATTAAACCCCAGCCACGTGCTAGCCTGGAATGTCTTCCATTACAATTGAGAGATCATGAGCCAGGGATCTTCCTTTTATAGTGAAAATCAGCCCCAGGCTTATCAGCAAAAGGGGCAATGCATCATTAAAAGGGTGCAAAACAGAATGCCCCCACCCCCCTCTTCCAGAGGACACTGGCCTCATGCTAAAAGTTCTAGGGCTCTTCCTGACTCTCATGGACTGTGGGGGTGGATTAAATAGTGTTACCAATATAATGGATTGTGGTGATTTATCACAAAAGAGTAAACAAAGAAACTCATGAACAATTTTCAAGTAAACATTAACTTGAATAAAACACTCCCCAATCTCACTCATCACTTTATTAAATATAAGATAAAACACTATTTTTCTCCTTGCTTCATCCATTATAGTCCATATGGACAAAAAATATTTTATTCTGTCTTCAATCTGAAAAATATGCATATAATTTCAACCCATCCATACACTTGCACTGACCACAATAAAATGATAAAGCAGGGGGTTCCCGTGACCCATTTTCAAGCAAATCAAACTTGGTCATTTGTAATTGGCTGCTGGTGATGGGGAGTCATTGGGAATCCTGACATTTATCATTTTACTGTGGTATATAGTAAACAATGATATGAGTAATGACAAGCAGGGCTGCCAAGAGGAATTCAGGGCCCCGGTACAACAAATTTGTGGGGCCCCCCCTTATAGTTGAGCATGCAAAAAAATTTTGCGCCGCCTCATGGCGGCGCAAATTTTTTCAAGGTTGTAGTTAGGCATTTGGGGGCGTGGCTAACATCAAAATCACTAGGCACTCAATTCGCCGGAGCGTCACATATGTCCAAGCACTCCTGACTTTCAGGACATCTACCACCACAGTGTAGTATACAAAGAATGCAGTGTGTACACAAACAGTTCAGTCTTGGCCTGCACCTAACATTGGGCACAACACTCACCAAAAATTGGTATTGTCCCTACTAGAATCACAACATTTCACACACTCTGCTGCTCTCTCCTACCTGTTCTTCTCACTTTCTCCACCTGTGGCTGCTGGTTTCTTTAGTTGTGGCTTGTCTGGATCCTGGAATGTTGAAGGACCTATTTGGAAAAAAAAATGGCTACACTTAGAAAATTACAGCCAGCCCCGGCGTTAAATCAATAGCACCCACAATTAATAATTAGGCATTCCTCCAGCCCCAACATTAAAATAATAGTATTCACATTTAATAAATAAACCTATTCCCTTCCTGCAAACAGCAATACCTATTTCCCGCAACCATCACTGCCATTAAATAACTCATAGTCACATTTAATAAATAGACCTCATTCTCCCCAAACTCATCCCCACATTCAATAGCCCCCAAACCACCCCATCTTAAATTAAGTCCCCACTATTAAATTGCCTCCCCATCACCCTACAAACAAAATAGCACCCATTAATTTGCCACCATCTACCTCACACTCACTACATTGCAACAAGCCCCCTGTGCACATTACTGTGCCCCTTCATCACTACACTGTGCCCCCTTATGTTCACACTGCGCCCTCCATGCTGCTTCCCCTCTTTTTTATTCACTCTGTACATTTCTCCCACTTTTTTTTCATTCTGTACATCTCTCCCCACTTTTTTTTCATTCTGTACATCTCTCCCTGCTTTTTTTTCATTCTGTACATCTCTCCCCACTTTTTTTTTCATTCTGTACATCTCTCCCCACTTTTTTTTCATTCTGTACATCTCTCCCCACTTTTTTTTTCATTCTGTACATCTTTCCCCACTTTTTTTTTCATTCTGTACATCTTTCCCCACTTTTTTTTTCATTCTGTACATCTCTCCCCCTTCTTTGTCACACTCTCCCTTTCTACTTTCCTTCCCTTGACTCTCTGTTCTTTACTTACTTGTTAGTTTCTTTCTTTTCTTCTGTGTTCTCTTCTTTCTTCTTGCTTGGTCCCCTCTGCGACGTTCCTCACTGACTGTCGGGCGTGACTTGATGACGTCACGCCCGACAGTCAGTGTGAAACGAGCAGAGAGGAGGGAGGGCGGCGCGATCAGGTGAATATGTAAATTTTTTTTTTTTTTAACTATCTAGCTCCCCCCACCAACGGACGGGTCGGACACCCCAAGCCCCCCCCCCCCCCCCTCCCCGGGAAAAAAAAAAAAAAAAAGAAGACAAAAATAAAAAAAAATTGCAATAAAGAAAAGTGTAAAAAATAAAATAAAATTCAGCGGTGGGGGCCCGGTCCGGGCCCCCTGGCATGGCCGGGCCCGGGTAAATAGTACCCGCTCCCCCCCCCTCTCGGCGGCCCTGATGACAAGTACAAAATGAATGAATTGTGTTTATATTACAGTATTGAAGGACTAATTAAGCAGGATGTAAAAATAAACAACAAAAAAATAAGCAATGCTATATAATGTGCACCTAGTGTGCACATAATATGTACATAGGAAAATGTCAGAGGCCAGGCCATAAAATATACACAACTCGCAGCACAACCACAGATGGTAGTATTAACAGATATTTTCTCCTACAGCAATCCAGTAAGAATGACTACAAGAGATGTTGTATGCTTCCTTTATAAGAGCTTAGACATGTGACAGACATGAGCCCCTATGATGATCCTTGATGATATTAAACAAATCCCACCAGGTGCTTGTTTAATACTTGACCATCCTGATCAATCCTGTTCACTGGAGTCCTTCCACTAAGATAAAATCCGACTGGATTGTAAAGCTAAGACAGACTTCTGTTTGTTTGTTTTCCAACACATTCTAAACTATACAATGAGCACTAAAACATTAGTAAATATGTTAGTAAAAATGCAAATCAAACAATATAGAACAAGTTTACTTTTGATATGTAATTTTACTAGCATGACAGTATGTATTTGTTATATATTATTCACAAACCAATCACAACAATGTATACTTCATTCACTTTATTTAAAAATAGGTTTGATATGTTTAGGAAATTTGCAAAGGCCTATATGTGTTTTTTTATACTAAAAACAAAATGAATCCTAGGTACTTAACAGATACAGATTTTGACATATGTGCATTTTCAACACTGAAAAAAAACAAAAAACCTAAAAGTTTTGTAACCTATTTTATCATTAATAATGACATTGAAAAAATGATTCATTTACACTTAATCTAATTTAATTATCTTACATTATACCGAAAAATAAAGCTAGATCTATTTTCATGTATTTAGAGTCACATATAGTATAATAGTTTAATTTGAGTTTTGACATTTGAAATACTTTATATTGTACTGTACCTCTTGACATTAGGTGTGTTTAATTAACCAGTTATATTGTACTTGTTTCTTGATTTATTTTCAGCACGACATCGTTTGGAAACAATCTATAATGCCACAGAGTTAAGTGAATATCGGATTTTATAATAGAATTTGATTTAATTCTGGCCACAGCAGTGTACGGATCATCCAAAACAAGATGGAATGAAATCAAATTATCAACTTGGCTTATAAAACAATTCTATGAATATTGACAAATTCGTCTATTGGTTTTGTACGGCATCAATTCATATTTTAACGCTCTGTCACCTAACTGGAGCATCCTCTACCGTTCCTGACAGTTCCTTAAAACTAACATGCTGTATGTCTTAGTAAATAGTGTGCAAACGCCGTTAATGAAACATAAACAAGTTGTCAAATGTAATGCTCACATAGATTATCTGCAGGTGCAATGCTAAACAATAAAACATATGAATGTTTGACAGAAGGGATACAGCAGATGCCTTTTGCTAAACAATTTTCATATTTCAATGTGACAAAATAGATGAAACACATAAAGACTAATTCAGTTGCAGATTGGACTCTAGAATGTATTCCAGGACAGTAAACAATTAGCTGCTTTATTTTCTTTCTAATAAGTCTAAATTACCAGATAATATCTACTGGCATCAACTTGGCTAATAAAAATGTGTTGATTGGATTTGCTATTTATCCAATTGCTATCAGGATCGACTTTGCATTTTGATTATCTCTAAACTTTACTTCATTTCTCATAAAAAAGCTCTTGTTGGTAATTGCCTTAACATTTATTTCAGGTCAAGTGGTTAACTGTGAATAATGATGTGTCAAAAATGTACAGTACTGCTGTCAATAGAGCAATTACGATTTAACTAGAGATTATTACTGCACCAGAGGACGTATGCTGGACACAAACCATAGAACAACAAAGGAAGAGGGGGAAAGGGTGCAATTGTTGGCTAAATGTATCAACATGAGTACTTGTGTGCAATATCAGTTACAATAACACAAATAAATAGAATTAGCTATTCCTCTGACATTCTGTCAGAAGCATGGATCATTATCTTCAACACATGTACATTTATTATATATTATATACATTTATCATGTACTCTCTTTGATTGATAGAGTAATAGCAAAACATAATTTTTTAAAGTTTATTACTATACCATGCAACGTATTATATTTGTGGTTTTTTTAAGTTATTTTTCTAGGTTATGTTTTAAATAACCTTTTTCATGATGTGTCACTCATTATACATGACACAACACATCTGAAATTTTATAGAGTGGTAATCATATTTCTGATGCAAATAATACCAACGCAAAGAATACTGACACTAAAATAATGCAGAGTAGGAACTAACCAACATTGTAAACACTGACATGCAAAAAATCCTGACAGCCTAAACACCTACATGTAAAAAATCCTGACACATACAAAATACTGACAGTGTGATTGCCGACAGTGAAAATGCCGACAATTACACTGCCGACATTAAGAGGGCAATGCGAGCGGATCTGGCGGCTATGCCGATACCGGACCTGCCGGCTGTATACTGTAAAAATTAGAGTAATTAGAAAAAGAAAAAGCATGGCGCCCCCCCCATAAACACTATTAACCCTAGTGCTACCAGGCTACTGTTAGCTTCCATGAAATCAGGAGGAAAAAAGGAGTGGGGTCCCCCCGATTTCATGAAAACCAGCTAACATTCCATACCCCACCTGTAGTGACAAGAAAAGGGTGGAACCATGTCCACATTTTGCTAACAGGGGTTACTACTGCTCTACTAGAATGTCCATCACGGTAATGCATTTTCTGTAACTTCTTATGCACCGCTTTCACAGTCACATCAGTGCATGAAAAGAACACTGAGACTGAAGAACAATTTGGGTGTTCACAGAATCCTGAGGAGAGTCTAAGTGTATCCATGAATACTATATGTGAGTCTGACATTTAGGATTCTGACACTGTAATTACAGAGCAGCCTCATTCCAATGCCTGAACCATTTGGAAATGTGAGGATGAGTAGTAGTAATGATGATGACTTATACATAGTTATTGAGGATGCTACTTTGGAACTTGCTAATGTGCAGCAAGATAAAGGGGATATTTGTGGATTTGATAATGATAAATGTGCTGTAGTTGATAATGAGGAGTAAGATAATGATAATGTCCAAGTAGGTCAGCCACCAATGGCACCACCTCATGCCCATGATAAGCGCATTGTCATGCCTTGGAAACAGTCCAAAAAATCCTCTTCTTGCCTATGGAAATATTTTTATTCCTACCCAGAAAGACATCTGTAGCCTTGGTGATGTCACAATAAGATGATCTAGGGACATTGACCATCTAGGCACCTCATCCCTGTTACGTAATTTACAGCAAGTTCATTCATAGTATGCAAATAGTTTATCAAAAGCAGGAAAATGATGTATAGTAACAAGAAGTCCAGCATCAGCTAGCAACAGAATGGATAGACACATGCAATTTTCCGAGTCAACACCTTATTCATCAACCTCGTCATTATTAGTATGTAGTCCAGAATCCAATTTTCAAATGCAAACTGACTCCTCTAAAGCAATCGATGAATCCAAAAAGGCATTCTTGTATGTTATAGCTGCAGCTGTTGCTGGGGGTGAAACTTCTATGCAGAAGAGGACCAATAAGAGTAAGCAAAGTTTGAAAAAACAATTGTCTGTGAAGCAAGCGTTTGCAAGAGGAACCAACTAAGACAGCCTGCATCCAGTTGCACAGCGGATCACTAAAGCCATGACAGCTATGTTAGCATTGGATGTGCATCCAAATTCCGCCATCAATGCATTGGGGGTTAACAGATTAGTTGAGGTCATGTGTCCATACTACTTTATTCCATCTCGATTATAGTTCTCCAGAACAGCAGAAAATGTCACTAAGTATCTACTAAATAGTTCAGTTCACTTCATGTCAGTGATAGTGCCCTCCACACAATTGCATTTAGATTAAAACACTTGGGAATTTAAAACAAAGAATTATATTTTGGGGTGTGCAACTCGGAGTCAAAGAGCACCCTGTGTTCTTGTTCACTAAATAGTTCAGATGTCAGTTGTACTGCCCCTCGCTGACCCACTGTTTAGCTTTGTGCAATAAAATAACAGCTATTTTAAAATACATTGCCTCTCTCACTGTGTACAACCCTCAATAACCCAGTTTATGAGTACACAATTACAGAAACTAGCCTCCCCACATGCTATAATTTGTAAAATGACAGCTGAGGACAGAAAGGAGGGCTATATATAGAAGATATTGGACCAAAACTCTTGCAGTTTTTACAAAAACGACATTTACCTTAATTACAGATCTGATGACTTGGTTGGACTCGATACACCAATATTAGGTTTGATTTTTTTTTTAACTCATAATTATTTGATAATGTAATACTACACCATAAGCACTTTCTTGTTTTCTAACTTGATATATATGACTTAATAATTTTGAGTAAGAGGATAGATATCGATATATGGTGTGGCACAGTGAGATGACACAATAAAACGAGGCCAGGGATATTTACAAATGTGCCTCTTTGTGTCAGTCAGAGAATGGAGTATTATGTGGAGTTGTTCCAATATTTGCAAAGAAAATTGCACAGAAAGCTGAGATATATGGATATAGTGATAAGTATAGTGATAAATACTCATAAACAGATTGGAGCTGAGCACCATATGGTGCTTGAGACTGACTGCTCAGTGAGGCCAATAAATGCAGAATCTGGTGTCTTTTGATTAAGGTTAAATATTTGTTATTACAAAACAAATAACAGATGAATGTTTTGTATTGAAAAAATTGCGCACTTCATCAGGAGTTACTGCTATTGAAAGGATGTGGGATCTCAAAGGGTTTAGAATAATATAACATTCTGAGGTGCTTCACTCTTCTCCCTTTTATGGATTTAATTACTCAAACAGTAATTTTTGCTGGAAAATTCCGTTGAACTGTGTTTTGGGAGCACACTGTGGACCCCATTGGATAATGGGCTGATAATATCTATCAATACAATGGGGACCCTTCAATTTTTTTTAATAGACATTCACTGAAGTAGTACTACAAGTGCCACATGAAATCTGATCTAAAGTTGAAAGTTCAGTGTGAAGTCAATTAATGGGATTGAAGAAGTTTTTGGGATGGATAAAGACTGACTGGAATGTAAAATTCACCTAAAGAATAAGTGGTATAACATTCAGCAACAAGTCCATATGAAAAGTTGGCAAAAATACATATTAAAGCTTATTCCAGTTATATGTATGTAAATGTAATTAATGTATAATTTTTTATAAAATTACTAGATAATGTTTATTAGAGTGAGTTAAAATAGTTCCTTAAAATGAATACAAATACTATAACAGACATAATAGTGATGAGCAAATTTGGAATTTCAAAGGATATATGTGAAGAATTTTAAACAAAAGAAAGTTATGTCAATTGGTTCACAGAGAAAAAGCATCCAGTCAGAAGATAGGAATTCATGAAATAGCTCATACTTCAATAACCTCTTGCATTAAGAAATATTGCTATTCTACTATACAAAAATTACAGGAATGCTCTTTTTTAGTTGTGCTAGAAAATCTCAATACAGCAGGTTTTTGGTCACATAAACAAAACACTCATGTGGCAAACTAGAGGGTGGGGATAAGGTTAGGGCTTGGTAAATTAGGGCAAGGGGTGAGGAAATCTGAAAGGCCTAACCTTGCTCCTTGTAGACATTTCTAGTAAAATGAGCTGCAAATTGATTTAATTTTTAAAAGCAAGTCTTCTTTTCAATCAAAGACAGTTTGTAACTTTTCTGTTAAGTAGAGATTCGAGCGATTTTACTCTGGCTATACAGACATGGCCTCCTTTAACTACCCTCAAATTCTCATGATACGTTCTTGCACAATGCTGTCACCCTTACATCAATCTGAATACATCATGCATCTGATGCATTTCCTACATGCCACCGTCATTTTGTGCAGTACATTGTTTTCAATCTTGGGTGTGTAACAGTCTATGAATCACATCCTTTTTGTGCCATGATTCTAAACTAATAGCAATAACCCATAAGAGGGTTGGCAGAGACTGTTAGTGCAAAGTAGAATAAATAAGTTTAAAAATGAGCAGCATGTTTATTCTCTATCCCCATGTTCTTAACCAGAATGGAATGAAGCCTCAGGTATATGGAGATTCAGGAACTGAATGGATGCTGTGCGATGATCAGCAGTATAGCCACGACTCTAGACAGTTGAATAGGCTGAGCAGGTAGTACTGTGAAGTGATGAACTGCTGGACTCAGAAGGACCAGGATAAACACTGGTGTAGAAATTCAGGAACAGGTGCTGAGTGATGCAGTATAGTCACAGGTCTTCACAGCAGAATAAGCTGAACGATGATGCTGTGAAATGATGAGCTGCAGGACTCAGAAGGACTGAAGTATACGCTAGTGTAGTAATTCAGGAACAGGACGAATGCTGAGTGAAGCCCAATAGTTACTGGTCTTAGCAGCGGGTAAGGCTGAACAGGCGTAGTTATGAAGTGATGAGCTGCGGAGAGCAGAAGTGCTGAGATCCACACAGGTGTAAAAACTCTGGAACAGGACCAATAATGAGTGAAGCTGCGCATGCGCAGCCCTTTCCATACCTCCAGTGTATGTTCCTTTAACTAAATTGGCAGATCAGGCAACCTCCCTATATTAAGCACCTGTGGTCAACACCACGTTGCCTGATCTTGGAGTCTCATTCCCCATGAGTCTCTGAAGGTGTTCCTGTGTTTCCTCGTTTATTCAGCCCAGCTGATTCCTGTGGTTTCCAAACCACTTCTACCGCTGTGGTTTCCAAACCACTTCTACTACTGTGGTTCCCATACCACTTCTACCATCTACTGTGTTTCATCGTGACTGTTGAGCTGATTCCTATCCGCTGCCTCCGTGCACTACAGTCTTCTAAGCACTTCAACTCTACCATGTATCATTGGGACTGTTAGCTGATGCCTATCCGCTGCCTCCGTGCACTACAGTCTTTCATTCACATCCACTCACCTGTTCATGATTGTGACTGCCAGCTGATTCCTATCCGCTGCCTCCGTGCACTACAGGCTTCAACCTGCAACTCGTCTGTGTTTCATCATCGTGACTGTTTGGCTGATTCCTATCCCCTGCCTCCGGGCACTACAGTCTTCAACCTGCAACTCGTCTGTGTTTCATCATCGTGACTGCTAGCTGATTCCTATCCGCTGCCTCCGTGCACTACAGTCTTCAACCTGCAACCCGTCTGTGTTTCATCGTGACTGTTTGGCTGATTCCTATCCGCTGCCTCTGTGCGCTTCAGTCTTCAGCCCTTGTCAACTCTCCCGTGTTTCCTTGAGTCTGCTCCCACTATTGCTACCCGCTACTCTCCGTGACCAACTGTTCCAGTTCAACTCTGCTCCGGTGTCCCATCGTTTCTGCACCTACTGGTTGCTATTGGCTACCTCCGTGTTCCCGCAGAGACCCGCTGCTGTTACTTCTCAGCGCTACTCATCCATCTACTACTGATCCGCTCTCCACGCCTTCCTGTGTTCCCTGCTGGTCTACCTACCTGTGCGCTGCACCTGCTAGACCACCGCTTCACCCATCCAGGGACTTTGGATCCTGCCGGCCTCCTGCCCTTCAGGTATCTCTGCACTCCTGTCTGACTGCCTTCTCCTGAACCACGGTATGCATACTTCCCATTGACTGTGCTGTGTATTGCATACCTTGCTGGACTGTGTTGGTTCTCCTCTGGAGTGTACTATCCGCTGAGTCTATTGCCATCATTGACTGTGTTGGTTCTCCTCTGGAGTGTACTATCTGCTGACTCTATTGCCATCATTGACTGTGTTATCTCATGCTGGATTACTTCAAGAGACTTTCTACATTGGCAGTGTTGTTCAGTCATTTATACATTTATATTGTGCATATTACTGTGAATCAAAGTCAAGGTGCCCGTGTATATATTGTGTTGCAGTCTCTCCCCGTGCACCTCCTCACATATATATTCAGTGGTACAACTTGCTAGTAGCAGACCACTGACTCCTGTTTACAGTTTCACCCGTTCCAGTATCCTCTCACATAGCAGTGGTACAACTTGCTAACGCAGACCACTGACTCCCCGGATACCTCCACTTGGATTCCATTCCTTCACTCAGACAGCGGTACAACTTGCTATCCGCAGACCGCTGACTCTCATCACCTCCTCGTTTCTGTTGGACATTCCTCCTCACTATAGCAGTGGTACAACTTGCTACCGCAGACCACTGACTACCTTCACGTGTCCTTTGTCCATACAGTTCCTCGTGTATTACTACTTCCATATTGCCAGTGCTGCTAGTCATAGACTTTCCTGAGCATCTCATCATCTGCTATTTCCTGTTCCGTGATCACCCTGCTACCAGAGTACCATATTACCACCTATACTGCTCTGGTAAGCCTATCACCTGGTGATCCCTGGGTAAAGACTCCTAGTGCCCGTGACATCCACCCTGTGACATAGTGAGATAAAAGCATCAAGTGTTGTGGGTAATTCCTGGGATGCCAATACATCTTTGATTCTTCAGTGAGACCTTGCCAGAAGGTGGCTACTAAGGCCTCATTGTTTCATTTAAGTTCCAATGACTGAGTTCTGAACTGGATTACATATTGTGTGAGGGGTTTAGAACCCTGACGCAGTCTGAGGAGACTAGAGGTGGCCACAGAGAAACAACCTGGTTCATGATTTTTTTTTCTAAATGCAGACATGAAGGTGGCAGCATCTTGCAGGATGGAATCATTCCTTTCCCAGAGGGACGAAGCCCATGCAAGAGCTTGTCCTGACAAAAGGGATATAATAAGAGCGACTTTAGAGCGATCCGTGGGAAAGTTTTGAGGAAGTAGCTCAAATTGGATTGATCAGTTATTCAAGAATCCCCAACAATCTCTGGGTTTACCATTACATTTTTGGGGAGTTGGCAACCGCACGGAAGAAGTAGGGCCGACAGCAACCGTGGGCTCAACCTTGGCTGAAGTAACAGCTCGAGGAGCTGGTAATGATGACAGTAGTGAGTCCAGATGTGAAGCTAAAGGTTGAAGGCATTGGAGAGTTTGTATTTGAGTGGTGTACTGGCGTTCGATACGATCCATCAAATGCTGCAACAAGTCCTTGGCTGATGGTTCTTGATCAGGATCCATTCCTATTGGTCAGATCATACTGTCACGAAAGCCAGATAGTGAGAATGGTCTTGATCTCTGCTTGAGTGGCAGTTTACCTCCAGAGAGGTGCAGAGTCTAACGGAAGAGAGGTATTCACCAGGGATTCCCACAAGTGAATATGGTCTTAGCTGCTCTCAACCGCAGGTCGCAGTCCTCTAGGGGGCTCAGAGCAAATAATTTGGAGAACCACAAAGTATTTGTAAAGCAGAATGGAATGTAGCCTCAGGTATATGGAAATTCAGGAACTGGACGGATGTTGTGTGATGATCAGCAGTATAGCCACGAGTCTCGACATTGGGATAGGCTGAGTAGGTAGTACTGTGAAGCGATGAGCTGCCGGACTCAGAAGGACCAGGATAAACACTGGTGTAGAAATTCAGGAACAGGTCAGATGCTGAGCAATGCAGTATAGTCACAGATCTTAACAACAGAATAAGCTGAACAATGATGCTGTGCAGCGATGAGCTGCAGGACTGGGATATGGGATACTGGTGCTGGTTGGAGAAGGAGCACTCTGCCCATTTTTTTATTTATTTTTTGTCATTGACACCCTTCCTATGAGGCACTGTTATTGTGTTTAAAAGAATGACACTCATTGGAGATATTTCAGGCACTGTCATGGACCCAAGATTGATAGCAAAGTACCCTATAAAATAACAGCATTATATAGGCAACATAGGCACTCTGTCCGTCTTGTTCAATTTTTTTATTTAATAAAAATAAATAGCACAAATATGTTTTCTTTATCTGGGGCTCAAATATACAGTTATGCTGGTGATGTCATTGGAGACAAAGAACCACTAAAAAGATTATGCAAATTGTACTCTTTACAAACACACAACACTATTTGTCTGTGTTTCCAGAAGAAACAGGAATATTAATAGAACATATCAATGTGAGTTTCTTTAAACATAGAAATAGGCACACACTCTGACTATTAATTTCAACATACAGAGGGTAATTGAATATGCAGCTATCAGCGCTAAATTACTTAAACATTTCCAGCATCACTGATTAGTTGGTTTGTCCATTTAGTCTGGGAGTCAATGACAATCACCATGTAATTTGTATAGCACCATCCTGCACTAGTGATTTGCTTGTGTGGCTGGCGTTTTTTTTTACTTTTTTCTCTTTTCTCTTTTTTTGCAAAATATGAAGCCAGAGGAGCAGGACAGTCACTTTACTAGAAACTGGGCAGCACCACCCCTCTCATACACCTTTGCAATGGTAAACGGATAAATCAAACAAATGTCACTGCAGACACATATAAACCAGGCATTCATCAATTGAACTATGGGGCTTTCAGATGAATAAAAAATAAATCATAAAACTTTATTAAGTTGCTTGGACATTTATAGAAAAACAGGAGCAAAACAGTGACAAAAACAGTTTGTCTGCAGGATTATTACTATTATTATTATTATCATTATTTAATCCACTTGATAAATGCCAAATTCACTATTATGTATTTTTTTCAGTCTGTAAATTAATGATAATTTAATATCATGCATGTATATTATATTCTAGCAAAGCATATGTATGGAAAACCAAACCATTGGATCTTCCAGGACCTTTTATATATACGTGTATATAAATATATATATATATATATATATATATATATATATATATATATATATACACATATACATATATATATATATATATATATATATATATACACACATATATTTTTATTTTATTTTTTTTTCCTGACAACATGAGTGTGTCTGCTATCAGAAACAAATATGTTGCTTAATGTCTCAAAGGGGAAGCTATAAAATCAACTGATTGCTTCATTATTATGTACTTCTCACTTGTAAATTGAAATGTTATGTTCTAGAAGGTCATGTCATATGCTGAAAGACATATGATACATTCTGAGATGCACTTCTTTTAAATGTATCAGATATTCACATAAATATTAGAAAATTGAGCATTCCTGCTCCTTTCTCAACTTTCAGTATTCTTTAAAAATCCCTTCATTTAGCAGATCTATGCATTTTTAAACCAAGGACACAATGTCAAATATATATTAGCAAAAATGAATCAAATAGGAATCTGATTAAAGGTTCTTAGCACAAAATGGAATTGAGAATAAGTATTTACTGAGCAGAAATATATTATCTGAAATAGTTGTTAGCAATCTATTGGGATACTTTTGGTTTATTGTAGGTATACCAACATCTTAATGTTAACAGGAAAGTGAACCTGCAAATATCTTTCTCTATATAAAGCCATCATGACACATATAGGATATTACAGATACTACCATTCTAGATTACCATGGAGCCAAAAAAAAATCTACCTATTTCTACACTTTGATTTAGATACAACAGTTTAAAAAACACAATAGGTCTGATGACATTTTACACGAATGCAACTGAGGCAGATCAGTATGGGGACACATATACAACAATCAAGAGCTGTATTATTAGCACCTACTAGAGAACAGGATAATTGCGAATTCACTTCTGAAGCTTGTAAATGCTTTCTTTACTCATCATGCATAAGACTTTGTGGGTATAATTGAATTTTTTTCTGCTACTTTAATTCATACTCAGTAGGGAATATTATATCTGCTGTATAATTTTAATGTGTTTTTCGGTATCAAAACAACCAAACATATTTTTGCTGATGACCTGTTTGTGTTTATCCATATGTGGGTGCATGTATGCCTGGTGTAAAGCTAGAGCATATGCTATAGATGCAGAGCTTGACTCATTTCAGGCACCTCCTATTCAGCATATGGGTGTAAATATGCTAGTTTCAAGGCCATCTTTTTTAAGCAGAAGTTATGTCCTACTTGTGTCCAAATCAGCATCAGGCCACATCTGACACTACTTACTCTCTACTTCTCCCCAACAGAACCTTTCAACTTATATCCCCGGAACCCAGCCTCTTTTTCTTTTCCTTTGAAGGACACAATATGGACCTGAGTCATTAATGAATGTATCTGCCACTTTTGTGTTTATCTCTCTCTCTACACAAAACACTCACTTCAGCCCTAAGCAATGCAGTCCCAGCCACCACATATAGTCTCTGACAGCCTGTAACTCAACTATGGCACACCAAGCAATTGGTGACTGTAAAAATGTCCCCTTGGTTCTGAGCCACATTGGAGGAAGTCTTACTCCTATGCCAACTTCATCCACTTGAAATTCATCCTATCATCTTACAATGTCGTCCTTTCACTTTCCAAGCATATATAGTTTATTTCTCTAATATCCACCCAATCTTCTAACCCTTCACCAATTTTCCACTTTCAATCCGCTTCTCTGCCCACCTGCACCCCTTCTCCCTATCTCCCTCACAGTCTCCATATTCATCCTCCTGGACCTCCCTGTTGATTTTGACATTGTTAATCACCCTCTTCTACTGCACACTCTTCATTCCATTTGCCTTCATGACACAGTTCTTTCCTGGTTCACCTACTATGTGTCAATCTGCTCCATTAGAGTCACTACCTCTGACACATCCTCTTCTCCACTCTCTTTATCTGTTGGGGTCCTTCATAAAAATGTATGCAAGCAGTTATCTAATAAACCTATGCAATAGTATAGGTTTATAGTGATGAGCTGGTTCATACAAATGATATACTAAAGACTAGTACCTTGAATCAACAGTGTGATTACCAAATAAAAAATGGTAAGAGAATATAAAAGACACAATATTTAGGTACTATACAAAATAATCAGCAGTTTAGGATAATCATTAAACAGGCTAAGGTCCGTGCAGATGAAAGACAAGAATGGTCCATAAGGAAGCAGGTTAAAATCCAATATACAACAAAATAGATTCAGCAAGCTAACACTAAAACAGGAATGAGAGTATACTACTGACAGCCTTATAAGGCCAATTGGAACATTTCCCAATAAGTCAGCCCATCCTTCACAATGTTCTCCAGTGATACTAAGCACCTGAATGTCAGGGAAGTTTAAGTAATTTCAAAGCAACCAGTAAAAACAGTGGAAATAGGCAACCTCTGTTCATAATATTGACACTCAGGAAATTGTTTTTAGCCCTCTGTCTCTGGGCCCTTTTCTTGGCTCCACTGTACACCTCTTCTCTTGGGGAACTAATTTTCTCATTTGACCTCCAATACCACTTTAGGCACCTAAATATCTAACCTTCTCTATTATGTCATGTAACCAACTGTCTCTCTGCCATTGCAATATGTATGTCCTAACAGAATCTAAAGCTGACATGCCTAAAACAGAGTTTATCATCTTACCTTGTCCTATAGCCATCAGTCCCCTCAAAAACCCCTCGCAGCCAATAAGATCACAATTTCCCCAGTCTCCCAAGCCTGCTAACTTAGTGTCACTCAGACCTGTAGCCTCCACTTTAGAAGTACAGCCAGAATTTGCCCTTTTATTACCCAAGATACAATCAAAAATTCTTATCCAGTTGCTCGTCAGATTCCACCTTGTCTCCTGCAACCTCCTTCTATCAGGCATTCCACTCACCCAACTATCCCTACTTTAACCAATCTTAAATGTCACAGCAAGACTGAAAATACTTTCTCGCCACTCCACATATGCTGCAAATCCCTACTCTGACTCCTCCAAAATCCAATTCAAATGAATCACCCTTACTTAAAAAAAAACCTTCATCAACACCACCACTTAATACATCTCAAATATCATCTCAAAATACTCTCCCTATCACCATCTACCTCTGACCTGTCCCATGCCTCATGTCTGATAACTGCCACTACCCACTTATGAATCCCCTGCCATGCCCGATCACACTCTCCCATGACATAATAGCTTTAAATGCATTCTTAAAACTCATCTTTTTATTATAATGTACCCTACTCACACTAAAGCACATTAACATCTGTTTCAAACTCCAATCTGAGCCACACACACTCTTCCTGTGATAAATGTGTCATCTTCCAATTAAAATGTAAGCTATCTCATTAAGAGGGACCTCCCTTTCCTTTTTTTTCCATATCTACATCTCGTAGTACTTTGTTTTATGTATCTCCTGTTGTCACACTGTCTGGCACTGAGGAGCACTGTGTTGCCTTACAAATCAATGATCAATGATCCCTAATACATTACATAATACATGATTTACAAAATAATTCAAAGACTAGACGTGCTGATTAAACAAATTACACACAGATAGCGCAGTAATGTAGATCAAGTTATTTACAGGACAGTGAGTGTAAGTGATGATAATGTCCAATGTGACGTTTAGATGGCCTGGGTTCAAGAAGAGAATGCTAAGGAAGCAGGCCTAGAGGTACAGAGAGTGAAATAGTAGAAGAAGAACGTGAAGATAGATGGCCCTGCTAGTGAGTGCTTACATCCTAAAGGAATGATATGACACAACTAGAGTGGTATCGATCCAGGAATTGAAGGTGATAGCTGAGGAAAAGGAGCTAGGAGGAGGACCAATAGATTTGAGTAAAAAGTGTGTTTTAAAGGCATTCTTAAAGCCTTTAAAGATACCTGAAAGGGCGTGTGAGAACATGCCACAGCAGGAGAGTAACCCGAAAAGTCCTTGGTCCAGCCCACTAATCTGAAAGCCATACAAAGTTTCTTGGGCTTTGCAAATTACTATTGAAGGTTTATTTGGACCTTCTTTGCTCTTGTGGTATCGCCCTTACCTGTCTTTGAGTCTCTGAGGCTCGCCTTCATATAAGCCGGTCCTTAGACATTCTAACCCGTAGCTATGGTTTGTAGTTAAGGTAGACGCCTCCTAAGGCACGGGAGTGATCCTGTTCCAAAAAGACCTCCATGACCAATGCCTTCATCTATGTGCTTACCTGTCCCATAAGTTCTTGCCTGCAGTGTCCAATTATGATGTCGGCAAACAGGAGCTCTTGGCTATCAAGTGGACAGTCAAAGAATGATATCACTGGCTTGAGGGTGTTACATACATCATCTTAGTATTTACCAACCACAACAATCTCTTGTATATTGAGTAAACCAATAGGTTGAATTTGAGGCAAGCACGGTGGTGACTCTTCTTCACCTGCTTTAGGCTTATTATCACTTTCTGACCGGGCTCAAGAAATATCAAGACTGTCTTGCAGCTTTTTCTCTCAATATTCTCCTGCTTCAGAATCTCTTCCAAATTTTCCTGCTTCTACCATTCTTGCTACTTTAGCCCAAGATCTGGGTAAGACTATTCATCAACTTCAAGACCAGGCACCTCCGGAGACACCAGCTGACAAGCTTTTTGTCCCTGATTATGTAAGGAAGGAAGTAATCTCTGAGTCGCATGACAATAAGATTTCCGGACATTATTTTACTACTTAGACCATTGAAAATTGTCTTGTGTTGTATGGAGGCAATCTTTGTCTGCCGACATCAGGGAAGTCATCCCCTCCTGTAAGGACTGCTCCAAAAATAAATCTTCTAGAAGACTTTCTTATGGTCCATTAGTGTCTTTACCCATTGCAGTCAAACCTTAGTCTTCGGGATATAATACTATCTTTATAACAGTTGACCGGTTCAGTAAGATTACTCACTTTGTCCCTCTATACAAACTTCCTTGTGCCCGTACCTTGGCATGCTTGTTCGTTCAGCACATTTTACGGCTTCATGGTCTGCCCATCGATGTGGTCTCTGACCGAGGCTCTCAGTTCGTCGCTGTCTTCTGGTAGTCCTTCTGTACCCTGCTTGGAATCAACGTCAGTCTCTCTTCAGCATACCAGGACAAACTGAAAGGTTAAATCAATCTGTTGAACAGTTCCTTCATTTATACATCTCAAAAAGTCATGATGACTGGGCCACTCTTCTTCCTTGGGCAGAGTTTGCCTACAACAATTTCTGTCACTCCTCCACTCAGGTGACTACATTCTTCTACAACCTTGGTCTTCACAACAGGGCTAATACCTTATCCTCTATGTTTTTGACTGCTCTACTTGACGTTCGCTATACTGATGCTCGTCTTAAAAAGGCTATGTCGCACACCCTGCTCTTTTAAAGTTGGCAACAGGGTGTAACTTTCCACATGGAACATTAGACTTCGGCAGCCTTGCAGAAAGTTTGGGCCTATGTGTCAAACATTGCACCAGCTAAACTCTCATTCTGGCTGCTTTGAACTGAGTATGCGCACACCTGGACTTTTCTAATCTTCCTACACTCACTTGATTGGCTAAGTACCTGTCAGCCTGTCTATATAAAGCACCTGCCTTTTTACTAATGTTGCCAGGTCTTCTTCCTTATCTGTTAGGACATCTCTTCCTCTGGCTCATGTTTATTGCTTCCACCTCATTGTATTCTAGATTTGGCAACTACACTGAGGACTATTGCTCTCCTCTGTATACCTGTATCACCTCCGCAGTCAAGATTCTTTGCTTCTCCTCTGATCCTGCTCCAGGGCTCCCAGCTCATCAGGACCTCAGCGCTTCATCAGCCTGCAGTCTATTGGTCTCTTCTATTAACTTCCTCTTACCTGCTGGAAATGCTTCCAGCATTCTGACATATCCTTACTTTAACCATTTTTTCCTGAACCTCCATCTAGTCTCGCTCATCGCCCCCTAGATGTCCGCGACCTTCGGTTAGAGAGCTGGTAAGCCCATATTCCCTTGCGGGGATCCCTGGTGAAAACCTCTCTTTCCGTTAGACTCCACACTTGTCTGGGGGTAATATCCATCTGAGCAGACTTCGAGGCCCATCCTGACTTTGATTTTGTGACACTAGGTTTATTGGACCCTTTAGCATCACTAGACAAGTCAATTCCATAACTTTCAGAATGAAGCTTCCTAGGTTCTTGAAAATACCTAATTCCTTCCATTGCTCTCTTCTAAAACCTGCCATCACTTCAAGCAAGTTTAGACCTCGTTAACCACTGAGACCTCAGCCTATCAAGGTTGACGGATGTCAGGAATTTTGTGGTGAAAAAGATTCTTGACTCTAAAAATTTCCAAGGGCAGATTCATTTCCTGGTGCATTGGAAGTGCTACGGTCCAGAGGAATGCTCCTGGGTTCCGAGGAGGCACTTACACACTGACCAACTTATCAAAGACTTCTTCAAGCAGATTCCTAAGAAGCCCAGGTGAATGAGTTCCTTCACCCGTTACTGTAACAAGCCACAGCGCTATTCGCAATGGCTCAGCTTCTCTCCCTCTGACCACAACATCACTTCTGGCCAGGGTGTCCCGGTCATATAGGCAATGGCCGGGATACTTCTTCTCTACTGCCAGCAAACGTGGCAAGCTGTCAGATAGCCAAGTGTGCATGCAAAGTTTAAACTAATTAATTATCAGCCAGCTGAGCCTGATTGTGACCACTAGGTTGCCCCATTCTGATGTGCCCTTTCCAGTATATATGGCAGGGACTGCTTTGCCTCCCTGACGTTTACAGGTTCTGTGTTACACGTTCCAGACCTGCTCCAGGGTTACCTGTTATGTTCTCTGCACTTTTGGACTGATTTCTTTTGTGACCTCGGCTAGTATATCGGATTTCTCTTGCCTGCTTCCTGCCTCGACCCTTGGCCTGCTCCTGTTTGCTCTGCTTGCTATGGACCCACGACCCTTTGATTGTTCCTGGATTTTGTCTCATTTGGAGGATTAACTGGAGTTACTCCTCCAACCACCTGTGCCAAAGTCTCCAAACACAAGCTCCTACTACCTAAGAGTGAAGTTCTGGGGGCCTCTGAGTGCCTGTGAGCAATACTCGCTCTATAGGAAAGGCAGCTGCTACATTTGAAGACCTCTATCGCTAGTCCTAGGAGTTCCAGTAGTTTGATTAGGGGTATGAATTGACACCGGCAATTGCAGTTTCTGAGCTCATTTCATTTGTTATAATTTCAAATGGTTTAAATAGCTTGCATAATACTGAAAGGATTTTCCAGTGTGCTGGAGTAAGGTAACATGCCCTAAGCCTATTTAATGGCTTAATGTGTAGTTCTTGATGGCTTGTCAGCCTCCATTCACTGAGGAACAGCAACAAGCTGAAATTCCACCTCGTTGCTACATCTTTCTTCAGTTGCTGGCATGATAGATCATATAATATTTGTTGATGCTGCAATGTTCTACATGCAGTCACTGAATGCTGAAAATGCCCAGAAATGTATAAGCCCATCATATCCTGCACTGACTCCTTATTTAGGAAACTCTGAACCACCAAGTTTATCATGTGTGCAAAGCATGGTATGTGTAGAATTTCACCCAGTTGTAATGCATACAATGTTCGCTTCGTTATTGACAATGAGGAATCCTGAGGAGTTTTAGCAAGGTGAACCATTTTGTTATGATATTCTTATGTGTTTTCTAACAGAATGACACTGGTTTTGCTTCTTAGTAAAGTTAGTGATACAGAGACTAGCTTGCCTGTTAATAACCTAGGACTGTTGCTAGCACTACTATGGTGAAATGATGAGAAGGAGGATGATGATGCTACCAGCGTTGCTGCTGGAGGCAATATCTACCCAGTTGGTTATCACGGTTATGTCATTTTTAGATTGACCAGCACCGTTTGTCCACATATCTGTAGTTAAGTGGATAGTTGGTACTGTTGAATTACTTTGTTCTTAACCTCCCTACAGCTGAAGAATTGCTTTTTGTAAAATGTAATCAAGATGGAATTTGGTAGCATGGACACATGATTTAGTAATTTGCTAAACCCTGATGCATTAATGGCAGAACTTGGACTTACATCTAATGCTAATATAGCTGTCATGGCTTTAGTGATCCACTAGGCATATCTGGTTCCTCTTTCAAACAATTTTTTCACAGACAATTTTTGTTTATGCTTAGTGGCTCTTGTGCACAATGATTCTTCTTGGGAATCATTACTTACATTAAGGAAGCCCATTTGTATTTGCAAACCCAGACAACAAATGTTCAGATTTTCCCCCTTTTTTTCTTTTTTTTGCGGCGGGGGGGAAGGACTCGGTCGTTGGTGGGGGGAGCAGGGTAGTTTAAAAAAAAAAAGCATACACACGTGATCGCGGTGCCGGCGTCCCTCCTCTCTGCTGCTCTGTGCTCCATTCAGACTGTCTGAATACCGGGTGTGACGTCATCATGTCATGCCCAGCATTCAGTCAGTCTGGAGCAATGGAGCACAGAGCAGCAGAGAAGATCAAGAAAGAAGAGAGAAGAAAAGGTAAGTGAAGGGAGGAATACGGGGGGCAGAGAGGGGTTAAAAAACGGGGGGAGGGCACAGAGGGATTAAAAATTGGGGGGCACAGAGGGGTTAACAAACGGAGGGGGCAGCATGACAGAGGGGTTAAAAAATGAGGGGGGCACAGAGGGGTTAAAAAAACGGGGGCAGCATGACATAGAGGGGTTAAAAAATAGGGGGGGCAGCATGGCACAGAGGGATTAAAAAACGGGGCGGCAGCATGGCACAGAGGGGTTATAAAATGGGGGGGCAGCATGGCACTGAGGGGTTAAAAAACGGGTGGGGGGGCAGCATGACACAGAGGAGTTAAAAAACAGGGGGGCAGCATGGCACAGAGGGGTTAATAAATGGGGGGGGGGGCACAGAGGGGTTAAAAAATGAGGGGGGGCATGGCACAGAGGGGTTAAAAAATGAGGGGGGCATGGCACAGAGGGGTTAAAAAATGAGGGGGGCAGCATGGCACAATGGGGTTAAAAAACAGGGGGGCAGCATGGCACAGTGGGGTTAAAAAACAGGGGTCAGCATGGCACAGTGGGGTTAAAAAAACAGGAGGCAGCATGGCACAGTGGAGTTAAAAAGGGGGAGAGGCATGGCACAGTGGGGTTAAAAAACAGGGCAGCATGGCACAGTGGGGTTAAAAATGGGGGGCAGCATGACACAGTGGGGTTAAAAAATTGGGGGTATAGCACAGTGGGGTTAAAAAATGGGGCAGCATGGCACAGTGGGGTTAATAAGGGGGGGAGGCATGGCACAGTGGGATTGAAAAAGGGGAGGGGGAGCAGCATAGTATAGTATGATAAAGGGGGCAAAAGCAGCATGGAGGGCGCAGTGTGATCATAAGGCATGGCGATGATGAAGGGGCACATTATTGTAATGTTGGAGCTGGAGGAAGGCCTAATTATTAATCGTGGGTGGCATAAATTTAACGCTAGGGTTGTTTGGAATTATCTAAATGTAGCCATTTTTCTCCAAATAGGGCCCCCAGCATTCCAGAAACCAGACAAGCCGCAAATAAAGAAACATGCAGCCACAGGTGGTGAAAGTAAGAAGAACAGGTAAGAGAGAGCAGGACAGTATGTGAAATGTTGTGATTCTAGTAGGGACAATGGCAATTTTTGGTGAGTGTTGTGCCCAATGTAAGGTGCAGGCCAAGACTGAACTGTTTGTGTACACACTGCATTCTTTCTATACTACACTGTGGTGCTAGATGTCCTAAAAGTCAGGAGTGCTTGGACATATGTGACGCTCCGGCGAATTGAGAGCCTAGTGATTTTGATGTGTTAGCCACGCCCCCATGGCACATTTGCCACGCCCCCAAATGCATGACCACAGCTCCGAAAAATTACGGCGGCGCAATTTTTTTTAGCATACTCGACTATAAGGGGGGCCCCATAAATTTGTTGTACCGGGGCCCTGAATTCCTCTTGGCAGCCCTGATTGTATAGAAGTACTAAACAGAAATGCATAAGCAGGTATTAGATCAAATTATTCTCATTTTTTAAGGAGTGATTAAAAATGCCCTTACAGAATAAACAGTATAAATCTTAACTAAGGATAGAATATAAATGATGTATGGGCTAAAAGTTCTGCACAGGTCCAAGGTTAAATCATTAGAAAAATTGTAAATATTCCCCGCACATGGAAATTATTAATGAATTACATACATACATACATACATACTTTTTAACAAATAAACTAGCAAACTAATCTCAGAACACTAAAGAGATATAAACAATAAAATATAGAAGACCGCATAGGTGTGAGATAAAAGTTTAGTGGGATGATTCCTTAAGGAATGTAAATGTCGATATGTACCGTATTTGGCGTTAAATTGTACTGTGTACGTCCAGAAACGGACTATACGCCAGTGAACACAAGTGCATCCAATTAGTCTTCGAACGCAAAGAGCACTTCTGACAGTCTACGATTTCATAGGTGGCATGGAGAGGGGAAAGGGCATATGCATGTAGTCAATGTACAGTAAGGGCGTGCCAGGGTTGATCGCATGCAACACATGCGATCACTCAGATACAGGTTTTTCAGTTGTATCACTTGTATCAGCTAAAGGTCAGAAGTAAGTGCCGATGATAGTGATGACAGTCACGTATACATGCTTGAACATGTATTTGAAATCAAGAACAACTGTAGTAATTCCTTTTATTTACAGCAGACATTAATAACATCTCGATAAATGTATTTAATGGGAAATAAGACACTTTTTTATGTTTTTCCATAATGACTATATTATTAAAAGGTGAAAATAACGGATATGTATCCTGCTGTGTGTTGAGTCTATTTCAATACGGCAAGTGCTGTATATGCAGAGTGTACCTACACCTGTATTCAACAAGAGATATTTCTTCAAATACGTGTCTGGTTTAATACGGTTATGTGTATGCCCAAATTAAACTCTTTTTTTTAAAAACACACAATATGCTCATTTTGCCTGCCTTAATGGATCAGGCCCTAAATGTTAAATTACTAGATATGTAAAATAAAAACAAGAGAACAAGTTTGTAGAAAGTAGTGTCCTATAAATAGGAACGTAAATCCATAAAATATATTTTTAAGTAACACTTTAATGTATTGTGAGGCATTAGAGGTCAGAGAATATATTCCCTCTATAATAGGGCACCTTGGTGGGTTCACTAGAGATTTATGTATCTTTGGGAAATAATAAAAGGTGTATGATTAGATGTAGTTGAAAGATGTATTAGTATTCATGTCAATTGATTACCTATATTTCTAAAGCCTCATTTAATAATTTTCTAGGGGAGTTATTAAAACTATCAGTAAAATCTTTATCTAAGACTATATAGGAATTCTTGAGAGGGTGTTTGACTGCACCAAATGTACCATTCATTAACCTCCACCACTTATATAATTCCCCTTAACACCAATATTGGTGTGAAAATTTATTGAGGAGGGGTGCACCCGGTCATATAAATGGATAACCTTAATGAACAGAGAAAAGAGACAATGACCTTAAGAGGCACTCATGAATGGGTATAAACAACATATATATCAGTATTATATTAATATGTTAACATTATTAAAATCATTCTTTATTGTGTATTGTGTTTGGAACGTACAATACACATACAATTTACAAATATTTACCATCACCTATGCTTCCAGACCAAATTCTGGACAGGAGAGACTTAGGGCGTTGAATATATGCCTGTATGTGTAGCGCAAATTGCATGATTTGCATTCTGCAAATGCCATAAAAAAACACAATTACCATCTCCTATGCAGAAAGGCAAACATCCACACTTATCATCATTATCACCATTTATTTATATAACGCCACTGATTCCGCAGCTTATGACTGCAGGCGTCTGAAGAGGTGTGATAGGGAGGACAGAGCGTTCTAATGTTCATGGAATTGCAAGCTGATGCACACCTGAACATAGGTTTGTCCTTTACAGCTGTATTACGCCAGTGGCCAGCACTAGCTCACTCTGCTTCTTTTTGCCTGATTGCGATTTCACCTCTGAAGCTGCTGGGTCGTTTCTTCATTGGTTTTGCATATGTTATAGGATGTTTTGAGTCTATTTACAAAAAAAGTTGTTACTTTCATGTGTACGTAAGAAGGAAGATTATATCTGCTGTATTATATGAAACTTAATAGCAAATGTACTTTTCCCTATGAAAATAAATATTTACAACTTTTTATTGCACTTATGATGTGGTTCTGTGTATGTGTTGGTGTAAATACTCCTGCTGTAAACCTGGCACATATGCTACAGAGCTGGACACATCTTCAGAAGCTTCCGACTCAGCATATGGGCTTATATAGTCTTGTTGTGTGTGCAAAAGTTTTGGGTTGGAAATTATGCCCAAGTTGTGTTCATCTCTGCATTGGGGTCTTAGATTTTTTAGATTTACCCTGAGATCTAGCCAACTCTGTTATATAGGGATTTCCCCAAATCTCTTACATTGTAAGCTCTTTTGACTCTCAGTGCCATCTTTATATTTTATTTCATGTGATTGTATTGTTAAGAAATAGGATCTCATCTGTATACCTGATCTGTATCTGCATTGCTTCCCTGTCACTTAACAAAGCCTGGGCTCTCATATGTGCTGCATATTCAATCTCTTGCTGGTATCTCCACATACTCAGCTGGCGTCTCATTCATTCAGCTGGTTGCTATGTAAATAGCAACCAGCATCCCTTCAGGTTTCACTTACTGCATAAGCTGTACAATCACTGCTTCAATCATGCAGCCTATATTCCAGCAACCTCTGGTTGGTTTTACTGGATTTATAAACTGCTTCCTGTTGTCGATCCAATGCTTGTAATAGTTCCTGCCTAACTTAGTGTGCATTGTATTCTGACCTGTTCTGTGCTAAGTATTTGACCCAGATTGTTCTAATTCCTTTCTTTTTCATATAACACTTTTTGATAAGTTTGGTTTTTTTACTTTACTACTGTTTAAGTAGTGGCTTTTATTATACTATACTGATAAAAGTGCCATTGTCTACTTATATTCTAATGGTGTTCTGATTTTCTTTCCTGCTTCAAGATGGTAGAGGCAATGTATCATTAAAGTGGATTTTGTGTGTCTTCACTTTGTGTATATTTGTCTAACACTGTAGGAATTCACACTGGAAAGTTCATGCATGGCTGTAATGGGTTGGGTTGGGTACGACCTGTCAATGCTGAACCTGACATCAGCCAGACTTTTGACACCAAAATATAGACAGCTGGAAATGGCGACCAGTCCAGTGTGTCTACGTGGTTAAAATTTTGACATAGTGACAGTCAACTGGTAGTGAAGTCAACAGTTCTAAGGATCCTCTATTTTCTCCTGCTCCTGACCTTGGCTTGTTAAATGAATTTGCTCTCATATCTCTACCTGCCCTAACCTCTGGCTTGTTTTAAAGAAACTGCTAATTTCTTCTGCTCTTGACCTAAACCTGTATGTTACTCTGCATTAACCCTTGCCAGTCTAGCTCTAATGATTTCATCACATATACTGATATCTACCACTCCTAGTGAAATGCTCTGGACACTGCTAAACAAACCTACTTCCAATCTCTCATCCATGCTCAGGCTTTTAACCCCGCAACCAAGATATTAACAGCAGAACTCAGAGCTATCATCATCATCATCAACATTTATTTATATAGCGCCAGCAAATTCCGTAGCGCTTTACAATTGGGAACAAACATTGATAAGACAATATTGGGTAATACACACAGACAGAGAGGTAAGAGAACCCTGCTAGCAAGCTTACAATCTATAGGAAAATGGGAGTTTGAAACACAAGGGCATGTGCTACATAATATTGCACAATGGACCAGCTAGAATGCAAAGGTAAAAGTATTGAGTGGGCTGTGTGTGTGGCAATGTTGGTCAGAGGGTTGCTGTCTTGCGTGCGCTGTATAGAGGATGGTAATAGGGTAATCTAGGGAAATTAAGATGGTGGTTGAGGAATATCATAACCTTGTCTGAAGAGGTGGGTTTTCAGAGAACGCTTGAAGGTTTAAAGACTAGAGAAAAGTCTTACTGTGCGAGGGAGGAAACTACAAAGTGGGTGCAGCCCGGAAAAAAACCTGTAACCGAGAATGGGAGGATGTGATGAGAGTGGAAGAGAGAGACGTAGATCTTGTGCAGAACGGAGGTGTCGAGTTGGGAGATATTTTGAGACAAGTGAGGAAATGTATGTCGGTGCAATTTTGTTGACGGCCTTATATGTTATTAGAAGAATTTTATATTGGATTTGTTGAAATACAGGCAGCCAATGACAGAGTGGCTCAGCAGAGGAAGGACGGTTTGCAAGGAAAATCAATACAGCCGCTCCATGCAAAATAGATTGAAAGGGTTCAAGTCTGACTTTGGGAAGAGCAGTAATAAGGGAATTTCAATAGTCGATGCAGGAGATGATGCGTGCATGAACTAAGGTTTTTGCGATGTCTTGTGTGAGATATGTGCGTATTCTGGAAATATTCTTTAAGTGTATGTAACATGATTTAGATATAGAGTTGATGTGGGGAATAAACGTCAGTTGTGAGTCAAGGATTACACCTAGTCAATGAGCTTGCGGGGTGAGATTTAGGGTCATGTTATCAACAGAAATAGAAATATCAGGCAGGAAGCTTCTGTTTTTGGGTGGGAATATTATTAATTCCGTTTTTGAAAGATTGAGTTTGAGTTGGCGAGAAGACATCCAAGATGAAATGGCAGAAAGACAGTCAGTAACGCGAGACAACACAGATGGTGAAAGATCAGGAGAGGATAGATAGATTTGTGTATAATCCACATAGAGATGGTACTGAAATCCAAAGGAGCTTATTAATTTTCCAAGAGAAGTGGTGTTGATAGAGAATAGCAGAGGACCTAGTACTGAGCCTTGTGGTACTCCAACTGATAAAGGAAGCGGAGCAGAGGTGGATCCAGAGAAATTAACACTGAAGGAGCGATGAGATAGGTAGGATGAGAACCAGGATAGGACAGTACCTTCAAGACCTAGGGATTGTAGCGTTTGTATGAGGAGAGAGTGGTCAACAGTGTCAAATGCAGCAGAAAGATCCAGGAGAATTAGAAGAGAGTAATGGTTATTACTTTTTGCTGTGATGAAATCATTGACAACCTTGGTCAGCGTAGTCTCTGCGGAGTGTTGAGAGCGAAAGCCTGACTGAAGAGGATCCAATAGGTTTTTTGCTGTAAGAAAGTGTGGAAATTCTCTCGAGAAGCTTGGAGGGGCATTGGAGCTGAGATATGGGGCGGTAATTTGCGAGAGAGTTTGGGTCAGAATTTTGTTTTTTAAAAATGGGAGTAAATCACTGCATGCTTGAATAGTGATGTAAAAATACCAGTAGGAAGAGATAGATTACAGATTTAGTTAGAGGGGGACTGAGCACAGGAGACAGGGACCTACCAATTTATGAGGGAATGGGATCAAGAGGACAGGAGGTAGAGTAGAAAGATGAGAAGAGAGCAGAAACTTCCTCTTCATTTGTGGGATCAAATGAAGAGAGAGTGTCAGAGGGTGCTACAAAGGATTTGAGCTGATTGCTTGTCGAGGGAGATGACACCATTTCAAGTCTGTTCTTATCTATTTTGTCCTTGAAAAAATATGTGTTTCACAACTACATTTAATTCACTTAGTTTCAAGCGGAATATTCTCCAAATGAGAAGAAATTCGGTCTTTTCAATACATCTTTCCAAGTGATAGAATCCAGGAAAAAAAAAGGAACAGACCCTACACACGGTTTTTCCTCAGATAAAATGATGCTTTTTGATAGAAAGTTTGCGCTAGTCGGTGTGTGTGAGTAAAACATGTACTTTTTGCATTTGCTAGTCAGCATATTTGCATGTTGTACTTACATTTGCTCAGAACTTAGCGACTATTTGACAGTTATTGAGGGGTTTTCCTGATATTTCATGATCATTTTCAGAGGTGGTTGCTCCAGTTTTTGGCACTATTTACTATGGTTTGCATTTTGTCAGCAGTTCTGAAAGCAGTCTGTCCCTGCGTAGTGCACTCTCCCCAGTGATACCTTCAGCTGCAACAGAGGAAGACTTTATTTCCTTCTTTGGTTATCGAACATCTATTGCGCATGTGCGGCTAAAGAGTTGCGCAGTTTCACACTATAGAGATATTACACTCTAGGGCGGCCATAAAATAATGTAGGATATGATTAACACCATGTTCAGATAGTGTTAGCATTTTGCACGAAATAACAGTTTTTCACAGCTTTGTAAATAGCTGTCCCCATAGAGATCTATGGGAACAGCAGTACTAAGTGCTAAGTTAGTGAATCTATGATTTCTTCGGCATTACTAATTTGATCATTTGACCCGGAACTTAAAATAGCCTTTTTACTGAAAAAAGTAGCATTATTGCAATTATTAAGGTTTTATAAATAGCCCCATTAGAGACAAATCCATGTTCAGAGTGTAACTAGATTGTCAGTGGCATTTATCTTACATGCTCCTTCCACCTAATATGTTCTTTTGTGGTCAGTTCTCCTTACATCTCAATATGGTAGGGCTCTGATAAATAGTAAAGATAAATTACTAAACACACTGAGTTAAGTTGACACTCACTCTTTCTAGATAATATGGATATTTTACAGTGCGTTGTTATTGTTATGCTGGGATTTGATGGATGTATATATACACTTTTTTCCCTTAATGTTTTCCTTTCTTTTCCATATAACACTTCTTGAGAAGTTAGATTTTTACTTTACTACTGTTTAAGTAGTGGCTTTTATTATACTACAAGTGCCATTGTCTACTTATATTCTAATGGTGTTCTGACTTTCTTTCCCGCTTCAAGTTGCTTTACATAGGGCGTATGTGTAAATCATGTGAGCAGAGGATGTATGTGTATGTAAAGCATATGGGCAGAGGGGGTATGTGTGTGTAAAGCATGTGTGCAGAGTGGGCATGTGTGTGTAAAGCCTGTGGGCAAAGTGGACATGTGTGTGTAAAGCTACTTGGCACAGTGGGTATGTGGGTGTAAATCTGGTGGCAGAGGAGGTATGTTGGTGTAAAGCATGTGGGCAGAGGTGGCATGTTTGAGTAAAGCATGTGGGCAGAGGAGGGCTAGTGTGCGTAATGTTGCTGGGCATTTCTGTAATGACAGTGCTACAGGGCCCCTTCCCTAGACTACAGGAGCCTTGTAGCATCAAATTATTGTATCCTCTAATGAGAATATATTAAATTTTTCCTTGCCTTGCACTTTTTACCCCCTAGGCATTCCCCCAATGACGCATAGTCACACCCCCAATGATATTTCCACACTCTTTTGGTGGTGCGCCACAGTGGCGGCACATAGCTTTCCCTTTCAGTGGACTATAGGGGGTTCCCATGAAGTTACTGTACTGGGACCCAAAATTTCTCTTGGCAGCCCTGGGGAAAACCCCAGGGAGTAAATATATCAAGGTGCGATTTTACAAATCCAGCGATTTTCTCGGGAGAGTTGAAACTCGCAGATGTATGAGATTTCATATAAAACATCACATCACTGTTACACTGCCCTGTCATACTGCCGGAGCTCCGGCAGCTGCCAAAACAGTTAAGAATAGATACAATTTTAAAAAAAAAAGTGTGGGATCTTAACCCTAGTGCTGCCAGACTACTGCTGTTTCCGTGAAAATCTGAGAAAAATTTTGTGTGGGGTCCCCCCGATTATCATGGAACCAGCACTAAGCAAACCAGCCGCCGTTGGTGGCACTATACCAGGGGGACATGTGACAGGGGTCCCCCTGCCATAGAGATTAACCAACCCCAGGCTGTTCAGCGCTGGGCTGGATTCCCTAGGGAGTGGGGTCTGCGGAAAAAAAATGAGCGGGCCTCACACTAGGGAGACCCAGCCCAGTGCCGATAGCACTAGGGTTCTTCCTACACCCCTGTTAAGAAAACAAACAGACACCATTTTGTTTTGTGGAACTACAAGTCCCTGCCAGCCAGGTTGCCCTAAATAGTGTGGGCATGCTGCTACTTGTATAACTACAAGCACCAGCATATCTACGGCAGTCAGGGCATGTTGGCACTTGGAGAACCACAAGTGCCAACATGCCCTGATACCCACGGCTGTCTGGGACCTGTAGTTCCACAAACCAAAATGTTAACAAAATCACAACTCGCGCATTACAACCAATAACATTTATTAAAAATAATAAACACACAATAAATACAGTAAACACCCTCTTTTACACCACATATTTTTATTAAAAATAATAAATCCCCAATATACTCACCAATGAAGTTTGCTTCTGTTGTCAGCAGGTTTCAATCCAAAAATGACTCACCGAAGTCCAAAATAAATTTGTATCCAAAGTCCATGCTTGACCATGTCCAAAATAAATTTGTAATTCCAAAAGTCCTGCTTGTAATGTCTTTTGTTCTTCTGCCCAGGGGGGGCATTAGGATGCTGAAAAAAATTGGATCTTGATACATTTACCCCCAGGTTTTAAATAAAGTTAGCGGCTGCAATTCTCTCATTACGCAGCGGGACTCACGTTAAAAGCTGTTTCTCTAACAATGTGATCACTTCAGATATAATTACTATTGGGTGTGCCATTAAATGTGGCTGTAACATTACTAGTGTTGGGTTGTGCATGTAGCCATCTTAAAATTTGGAGGTGGAAGTAATTAGGCACTTGGACCAAGTGCCCATTTATCCTGCTCAGAACTAGGCCAACAGATCTAAACATTCTTCATGATACTGCCCAGTTCAGTAACATCAACAGCTTATGTTGTTGGCTTACAGAATTTCAAACAATTAATTAAAATGATTTTCAGATCAAGTCATGGCAGTCTCGCTCATCCATCTCCACACATGAGCTGTCTACTGACAAATAGATAACTGTGTTAAGTTTGAATGTAATTTTGTATTTCATTGTTTATTTGCCTTTATTTTGCCATCAATGTAATATGTTGCAAATTCAACAACAGAATATTGTTATACAGGTGAAGAATCTATTCTACTGAAAGACAATAGTTGTTAAAGTCAACAACTCTATTGATAGCCTGTTATCCCTCTGACAGCCATTATAAAATAGATTGTGGAATGCACCCATCATTTATAGTAAAGAAACAGGAACTCTAAGTAGTGTTTGCTGAACAGTAATCATTTTCTGTAGTTCACAGAATAAATATATGTTTCAGTGATAGGGAGACATTCTCAACATACAATATACAAAGGTTAACAATAGGTATAAACTGGCATTTTACTCACAAAGCATAATAATTTTAAGAAAGAATTTCATTTTTCATTTCTGCGACATATAGTATAAAAAGTGTTTATTCCTCTCTTTCGCTGTATATTCTTTTTACTTTATATTCCAGACTACTTTTACTACAAAGAAAGCTTAATTTTTCCAAAACAAAAGGTTATTAGCATTGCTAAAGATATTTTCCTTTATTTGTCATTTGTAGTTTGTGTTAATACTCAACATATATATTTATATGGACACAGTAGTAGTGAAGCAGTATATAAATACGTTGTCAACGTACAGTAACCTATGAAAACTATTTATAAGTAATTTTGGTTGGTCCAGTGAAAGCAAAAAGATAATTAAAAATAAAGGTCTGGAATGGATTACTTGTAGGTGTTTAACCACTTGTGAGGTGTGTGCAGAGTATCTCTGATTCTTTTTTTTTTTTTTTTAATACAATGTGGGAAACCCCCTCTTGCACCTCGGTCTGTACATGGTGAGTCTTATTCATTAATAAACGCAAAATGAACATAATGTGCACTTTATTAAAATCGCACATGTATCGGTTACAGGCACATCCATATTCAGCAAGACACTGTAGGATATGTCCAATACCGAAGTCATAAAAGAACACACCGTAAAAAAAATATCAATAAATGTCACCTTATAATATTATAGTCATTAATAAAAAAAAATTACAAAATTCAAAATGTTGGTTTTTTGGGTTGTTTTTTTAAGAAAGTACATTTATTAGAGTGTTCTTAAAGTCTACTATACATAAAATATAATTTTACAATTGCTCCTGATGGCAAACACATGTTCTAGCATGCATACACAGCCGTCATCACTATTAATCAGCATTTACACCAGACTTGTAGTTGGTGCAAGTGATACAACTAAAAATCATGTACCTTAGAGATGTCAAAAGCTTGGCACGCCCTTACTGTATATTGTCTACGTGCATACGCCCACCCTCCCCCACCGTTCCTGAGATCGTAGGCTTTAGTAAGGGTGCCTTGCACTCAAAGGTGATTTGGACATGTCTGTCTTCTCTGGCATAAGATCTGGTTCGGGGCATGTGCAGAGTTACTGTGCACACAATACGCAACGTATTGCCATTTACTCTGCTCACTGTGACAGGCCCAGTGAGTGCAAAGGTACAATGTCTATATATATATATATATATATATATATATATATATATATATATATATAATTTAATAGCTGTTAAAGCATACATATCCCGAGCCCTCTAAACCCAAGAAAAATTTGTCTCTTGTTGCAAACCCAACCTAGGGTGCCATCCCTTGCTTGTAAAAATGGAATTATATCTAAAAGATTAGGTGCTGCTTCTGTGTTTTTAGACCTTTTGTCGGATGTTGCTATGGTATACTGAAGTAAAACTGCAAGTATTTCATAAGTGTCAAATTCTTTTATTGACAATTACATTAAGTCTATGCAAAGAGTCAATATTTACAGTGCTGACCCTTCTTTTTGAAGACCAATTCGGACTGGCATGCTGTCAATCAACTTCTGGGCCACATACTGACTGATGGTCACCCATTCTTGCCTAATCAATACTTGGAGTTTGTCAGAATTTGTGGGTTTTTGTTTGTCCACCTGCCTCCAGGATGTGGACCCAAAATTTCAATGTTTTTATCCCCGAGCCACTTAGTTATCACTTTTTCCTTAAGGCAATGTTTTCCATCATGCTGGAAAAGGCATTGTTCATCACCAATCTGTTCTTGGATGGTTGGAAAAGTTTCTCTTAGAGGATGTTTTGGCACCATGCTCCAAAAGTTTTTGTCTCACTGTGCGTGCAGATGCAACCGCACCTGCTTGTTGCGATTCCTGAGCAAGCTCTGCCCTGGTGGTGCCCCAATCCTGCAGCTAAATAAACTTTAAGAGAGGGTCCTGGCGCTTTCTGGACGTTTTTAGGCACTCTGAAGCCTTCTTCACAACTATTGAAGCTCTCTCCTTGACTTTCCGATAAATGGTTGATTTAGGTGTAATCTTAGCAGCAATATCCTTGCCTGTGAAGCCCTTTTTGTGCAAAGCAATGATGACTGCACATGTTTCCTTGCAGATAGCCATGGTCACAGAGAAGAACAATCATTTCAAGCACCACTCTCCTTTTAAAGCTTCCAGTCTGTTAATCTAACTCAATCAGCATGACAGAGTGATCTCCAGCCTTGTTCTTGTCAGCACTATCGCCTGTGTCAACAAGAGAATCACTGACCTGATGTCAGCTGGTCCTTTTATGGCAGGGCTGAAATGCAGTGGAAATGTTGTTTTTGGGATAAAATTCATTGTCATGGCAAATAGGAACTTTGAAATGAATTGCAATTCATCTGATCAATCTTCATGACATTCTGGAGTATATACAAATTGTCATAATAAAAACTGAGGCAGCAGACTTTGTGAAAAATAATATGTGTGTCATTCTCAAAACTTTTGGCCAATACTGTAATACTGTCTACATTTCAATTGTCAACCTAATAATACTTTTAACCATGTGAAGTGTAAACCTAATTTTGTGAACTTACTTACCATATACACAGCTGCAATTGTTTTTTTTGTGAACTTCCTCAATGCCTACCAAATGAATTTTGCCCAAATACCCTCTTGCTGTAATAAGTAGCATGACAGGTCATTTTGTTATTAGCTGCAGCAATGATCTACATGTGGTCACTGAATGCCAAAAATGCACAGAAATGTTATGGGCCACAGACAACATCTCCTGTATCGACCTCTTATTTTTTATGAAAATTTGAATAACCAAGTTTGCATGCAAAACATACTACAATCCTTATTAAAAATAGTGGCAAAGCACTGGATGATACGATGGTTATTTTAGATAGTTGAAGGTTATCTTTGATAAAGTCACAGAGGTGTGACGAAATGCGTCAGCGCGGGGTATTATTGATATATGAATGTGTGGAAATGCAGCCTGAGGTAGTCTTTTATATTTAACCCTTGATTGATGTGGACATTTTTCATAGAGAGATACACACACATACGGATAAGTGATTACACAGCCTTTACTTACCTGATTGATTACTGCATTTGGAAAGGATATGCTAAATGGGAGATCTGGTGTGAGAGGCATCTATTTTATTCGGCTATCTGTTTGCACGGAAGGATGCACAGTCCTGAAGTCAGCTGTGCACAGTGTGTGCTGATGAAATTTTCATAAACCATCAGCGTCCTAATGTGGAAAAATACACAGATGACCGTGATCGGTCCTGTCAAGTACTGTATGTCATTCTATTTACAAATTTTGGCTTGCTTTAAGAAGTTATATTTAGAGTTTGGACACTTCAGCCTGCATATTACAGTCTATCACATAACAAGTGATTTAGTTAGAGAAGGGGGCGAGCTGGCCACTCAACCCCTCCAGATACTGTTTGAATTGCTAACAATGTCCAGATCGTACTGATATTAGTATATATAATATATATAAAATAGATGTGATTTTTTTATTAGACTTGATTATCTAGTAATTGTTGTTCTAACCATCTTGGATAACCCCATCATCATATACATTTGTCTACATATTCTATATGTGATAGCAATATTAAATAAGTTTGTAAATATTAACAATATAGCTATACACAATATATTTTATTGATATTATGTTAAATAAATGTTTTTTATGATTATCAGGAATCTGAGTGTATTCTGCCATATCTGATTAATTTTTATTTGCTATAACCAAGGTGTCTGTTGCTCCTTATTGTGGTTTTTTATTAGATAGATCAAGGTGGGTTGCACCCAGAATGAAAAATATTGAGAGAAATAATAATAGCAATATTTTTAATGTTAGACAGCATGCATCATGGAATGTGAAGAGGTAGTAGTCAGAGGTCATTAGGTCATTAGTAACATCAGTAGAGATTTAGACAAATAGATAGCTGTAGTTGGGCTATCCCTAACCATACCTCTAACCCTAACCCTATCTTTAACCCTAACCACTAACCATATAATACCATATAATACTATTGACATTTGAATTGTCGACCAATTAATATTGTCAACCATGTGAATTGTCGTACTTAGAATAGTGTCGACACCTGAGGTGTCCAACCCAATGCAAATTGCTTTTTACCCTGTCCAACCCTCTACAATTGATTTTCTGGGCTGGAAATTACGTTTTTCCTCAATTACAGATACAAATTTGTTGTGCTTTGTTTGACTCTGACCCGCAAAATTTGGATCTGTCAAATCTCTACTCTGCTCATCTCTACTTTATGTTATAATGTTTTGTTGGTGAAGTTTCGGTTTATAGCTATTATTATCCTATGTATATTTTACAGTGAGTATGTCTTCCTATCACTGATACCAATCTTCGAATGGGGTACTTTTACTGTCCTGAAATTCAAAAAGACACAGCGCTAGAATATTATTTAGTTGATAAATTGTATGGCAAAAAACCAGGGCAGAAACCAAAAATTTATAAAAAGTGAGTGCAAATTAATACACAAAATACATAATTAAAACAATGACGCTGGTATAAGCTCTATAGACAAAAACCTCCTATATATAAGTAATAGTGAAAGAAAGTCACCCTTTCAGACTAAAATAGGACCTGTTATCGCTTATATGTGTGGACACATAAATCACATAATTCGATGTCCGAAATAAACATCATGCATGAAGATTCTCCTTATAAGTATTAGCAGCACTAAGATCGTACATATAATGATGGCTGTAAGAGACGATTATAAGATTAATCCGGATTCACAAGCCTATTGATTGTCCCGGAAAGTGTAGGGATAGGTGGTTAATCAACCCCGTTAGTACTCATGGTCTCCCTCCTAGTTCTCTGTTTTTGCAGTTCTCCGGTCTTCGCTTGTCCGCGACTCTTTGCTGTAGATCTATCCAAGATGTAATACGTGAGCAAAGAGAAACCTGCCCAGGCATAAACTCAGTATGAATTGGTATGTTCCTTATAGTAGATACAGTCCACGCATGTGTCCTCAGTGCGCACAATATTCCAGGTCTGTAGGGTAACTGACTGACGCATTTCATCTCTGTAGTGAGACTTTTTCAAAGCATAAAAGTGAATGTGTGCTCATTGTAAGGGCTCTCTCTTAAATAGAGGAAGAAAGTTGTAGCGGACATCAATCAATTGATTAATTAGCTCCCAGCTTTGTTAACAACCAGTCTTAAAATATGATTCACAGGTACGAACATAGATATAAGTATGTATATAAAACACACCTTATAATGCAATTCACAAGTATATATTGGTTTAAATAAATATGTAACAAAAGAGAAGAGAAGGGCAACCATCCATAACCATACTAAACACAATTCTACATACCCATCAATTATATTAAAGGGATGTATGCCAAAACACAATCATTTATATCATATATTCAATTTTGACCGTTTAGTACGACCTTTATATAACAGTAAATTAATAAATGAAAGAAAAAAATTATAAAAATAGAAATGTAATACAATAAAATAACAATACTATTTTTATTTTTGCTATTTTTTTTATTTATATCATATATTCAATTTTGACCTTTTATTTTGGCCTATGTATAACTGTAATTGTAATGTAAATTGATGAACACAGAAAAAAAAAGAAAGGGGAGGGGAGGGGAGAGGGAAAAAGTGGGCCATCCAAGATATCTGATCATACATACATCATGAACTCTAATAGTCAGAAAGAATATTATTGATCAAAAAAAATCCAATTTACTGTCCTGCCTGCCATTTACCATCTGCATGGGATGGTAGATCTCCAACAGTAGGTTGGAGGTCAGTTTTTGCATCTGCTGCTAATGATCTCAAGTTGGTTTAGAGCCACCAGAGCTAGATTGGCGGCAAATCAACTGTCCTTCAATTCACCTGACTTTCTTTTTTACCTGCCACCTATCACTCAAGTGCAAACAGATTTGCTCTCCCAGCAATAGGTTTGGGACTATTAAATTCGACTTTAGCAGCTGCTACCTCTGTAGTTTTGCTACTGTCTGTGTCCCTTTTGGTCTTAAGGGTCCTTGAAATATAGTCCCCAGAACTTGACTAGGAACTATTTAAAATGTTCCTCTCACACAACACAAAGCACAAAGTTAGTAGCTTTGATTTTTTTTCCAGAGTGAGTGCTCGGACCAAAGCCACAGAGAAAAAGTGGTCAGATGGTTTTAAAATAGGAACAATGAGAATTACTAACTAAAATTGTTCAAATAACTAAACTGGCACCAGAGCAATAACACCAATCATTAGACAGATACAAGCTACTATATATTGGAAGCTTGTGAGCAGATCCATCTTTTTTATTTATCTGTCTTTTACTGTCCAGTCTTGTTTTATTACTGTGTTTATTGTCAAAAGCTATAGTGTATGCTGGTACTATATTAATACATGTTAATAAACATTAAATTAGTAAATGTTGACTGATTACAAGCTTACATAGTATCTAAGGTTGAACAAAGACATAGTCCCATCATTTTTCATAGATTCTCATCATCATCATTTATTTATAATTTATTTACAATTCTAATTGTGTTGATCCAAACAAAGACATAACAAAAAAACACAGTTGTTTCCAATTTAGAAAGCCCATTCAGCCTATAACGACCTCTATTAATTATAGCTACAGATCAGAGGTATTATAAAAATCAAAATAAGGTATTTAACTAAAGAGTAAGCTTCATCCTATGCTGATAGTGAAACAATTTTCTTCCATCTATAATTGATGACCCATGTCTTCTGTACAATCCTTGGTACAAAAAGTTTGTTAGGCACATTTCCATATTGAGGTAATTATGTTTATATGTATTGATTAAATTAGCCCTAAGGTACCCTTTTAGCAAAGAAAAAAATTTTTTTTTTTGCAAAATTACTTTGTAATGCAAAATTTCCATTCATTTTATTACTATGATTGTCCTCCTCTGAACCCTCTTGAGTTCTGTTATGTCCTCCATAGAGTGAGGTACCCAAAACTGTATCCCATATTTAAAATGTGATCCCACCAGTAACTTAGAAAATGATAATGCTGTTTTATGCCACACTAGCTAATGTACCGGGTGTTGCCAGGGGTTTAAATATTCATGTTATTAAGTTATTAATGAGTTGGATGTAACTGTCAAACTTTTAAAAATAATTAGCAGTTTAGCAGCTCTTCCAACACACCTATGATGTGGCTGCCCAGCGGCACTTTTGTTGTTATTTTAAATGTCATCCAAATCCATCCAGTGGAAGGCCAAAAACAGGCTCCCTGGGTCAAGGTTCTGCCTGGCCAGGATCCAACTGGACCACCTCACATTGTTTTCATCACAATCAGTGCCATTGTACAGTGGCTACATGGTCTTTGGGCTGCTGTCACTGCCTGCACCCACTATCATGTCAGTGCAAGCACAGGAAGGCTTACTGTATCTCATTTCTCACACTATATTTTTTATCCCTGGTCCTCTCATAAAGTAGGTGATTCTCCTTCACTTTAGAACTGAATTCTCCTGAGGTGAGTGAGTAGTGAGTACAGATTAGTCTTTACACTCATTTTTTTAAATCATATTTATTATAATAATTTCATACTAACCCTTTCTATGATGCTGTATGTATGCTGTTGCATAATATTGCACGATATGTAAAAAGCATATATGATGATAGTGGGAGAATGGCTGTGCTGCTATATACTGTGTGAGGAAAGGAAATGATCATCACCCAGATAAACTGTACCTAGCTCATCACACAAACAGGGGATTTGTTACTATACTTTTTATCCCTGCACCGCCCATGACACACTTCATTGTGACTTAAAATGTGTTATAGTTAATACCCAGTCAACAGGGTCAAATGTATTTCATATATATAGTTATGTTTCAAATGTTCCTTCATTATGGTACAAATGTATATGAGTATACATTTTTGGTAACAAAAAAATACAAACACAACGATATATTTTAAACAAATAACTTTATTTATATAGGAAATTTAGGGTAAAATATAAACATTCTAAAATAATAAAAATACAACTTTTTTACATTTTTAAAAAATATTTTTTAATAATACAGTGGCAAAGGGGATGTCAACTGGGATTGGGGGAATGTCAACTGGGGTTGGGAGAATGTCAACTGGGGCTGGGGGGATGTCAACTGGGGCTAGGGGGGTGTCAACTGGGGCTGGGGGGGTGTCAACTGGGGCTGGGAGAATGTCAACTGGGGCTGGGGGGATGTCAACTGGGGCAGGGGGATGTCAACTGGGGCAGGGGGATGTCAACTGGTGCTAGGGGATGACAACTGGGACTGGGTGTCTTGAATTCCTCGCCAGCCCAAAAAAAAAGGAAAAAAAGTCTGCAAAGCTTCATGTTATGCTGAACACAGTTGTAGCCAGAGGACAGCATTTTGGAGAAACATACAGATATATTGTGAGTGGGGATTGCTTGGCAACAAACACTTATTAGGCCCATGATGTCAGACACTTGTTGAATTGCCAACTTCTTCTAGGCCTAGGGAAAATCACATTTGGGAAATAAATGCTTTCTGAGGACTACGCTTTTCAACTGCAAAACAAATTAATTTATATTAGACCACATAATATCAATATATTTACATTCTACTGCACAGGCCTGGGATTGGTTCCCTGCCTCCTCCACTTCAGCCTCCTGGTCCTCCTCCACAAGGCCCTCATCCATGGCATCTTCCGCCTCGGTGTCCTTTGCTCTATCCAGGGATTGCTCCCAGGATCAATCCCTGGACTCATCCTCCTGGAGTGGGGAAAGGGACACTTACTTCTGAGCCTCCTCCCTGCCCACATCCTTGACCTCCTCCATTGCCTGCATATGTTCCCGTCATAGGTGGTGTTGGTATAGGCCTAGACATTTTGCTGGAAGAAATATGACACATTAGTTTATTTCTAAAAGTTATCTCTGTCTCACACATACATACAGAGATCCAGATAATGCTAGATTACTATGTGAAATATGCAATACCACACATGGACCATCATCAGGCCCGGCGCTCCCATTAGGCAATGTTAGGCAGTTGCCTAGGGCGCCGGGCTCTGGAGGGCGGCACTGAAGCGGGGGACCCAGTAATAATTTATAAATAAATGCTCCCGCACGCTCGCCCGCCCCGCTCGCCCGCCCGCTCGCCCGCCCGCCCACTCGCTCACCCACTCGCTATAATGCGGTGCTGCACTGTAGCAGCACCGCATTTTCAAATTTACCCGGCGCCTGGCAGCGTCGTGACGTCACGACGCACGACGCTGCCAGTGTAGAGGAGACAGAGAAAGAAGACAGAAGCGAGGAAGAAGAGAAAGGAAGGAAAATGAAGAAGTTAAGGTGAGTACAGGAAAGAGGAGGCTACAAATAACAGGAGGGGGCGGGGGACGGATGCTATACATAGGGGGAGAGCGGAGGCTACAGAAAGAGGGTGGAATGGAAGTTACAGTAAGGAGGGAGAATGGAGGCTATACAAAGGGGGGAGAATGGAGGCTTCAGAAAGAGGGGGGAATGGAAGCTACAGTAAGGAGGGAGAATGGGGGCTATACAAAGGGGGGAGAATGGAGGCTATACAAAGGGGAAGAATGGAGGCTACAGAAAGAGGGGGGAATGGAAGCTACAGTAAGGGGGGAGAATGGAGGCTATACAAAGGGGGAGAGAGAATGGAGGCTATACAAAGGGGGTGAGAATGGAGGCTATACAAAGGGGGGGGGAATGGAGGCTACAGAAAGGGGGGGGAGAATGGATGCTACAGAAAATTGGGGGAAAGGAGGAGGCTGGAGAAAATAGGGAGACGGGGGATTACACTTAGAAATGTCCTTAAGTTAGAGACTATGGTGTCTTTGTACTAAAATAGTGCCGTGACAAAATGCAGCTATGCATAATGAAGCACAGCTTTAATTCACCTTGCTGGGGCTACTCTAGGATAGTTAAGGAACCATTTATGTGTTTTAGTATTTGCCCTCTATTTCGCTCTCCTTTATTGCCCTCTATTAGTATAATTAATTTTACATCTGCAGAATACATTAACAAATGCAAATAAAATAGAACGGTCTAGATTATCTGTCATTTAGATTACCTTTCTCTATTTGCATGTGTTAGTATATTTAATATATCATCTACAGAATACATTAATAGACAGCAACAGAGGAGAGCCAAGTAGTGGGCAGGGGGGCATGTGAGTAAAGCTGGTGTTATGTGGCTGGCATATGTGACACAAGCTGATGGGCAAGGGGTGACATATGTGAGAACAGCTAGTGGGCAGATGGGCATGTGTGAGTGAAGTTGGTGGGCAGGGTGGTACATGTCAGTGTGTAACAGGTGAGTGATGTCATGTTTTCTTTTCTTATGTTTGTTTTGTTCTGAAGTCTAGTATTTGGAGCCTCCCCTCTAGATATCCTGTGTTTGCTCCTGGGCAGCAGTGAAGCCTGGACTGCATTCTGCATCAGACATCAGTGCTGCGTCAGACATCTGGACTGCATTGTAGCCAGCCAAGAGGAGGTAAGAGTTATTATTTTTAAGTGTGTTAGTGGCTGGGAAATTAGATTTGTTTTTTATTGGGCGCGGGGGATGGGGGGGGGGCGGCAAACTCCCCGCTTTGCCTAGGGTGCCGGGCAACCTTGCACCGGCCCTGACCATCATGGACCAAATAAACACACCTCTACACCACTTTCATATGAACTTCCCCTGGGAGGTTTATATTTATCACATACGGATTCAGAAACATTACTATTACATAGCAGGTCGTGTACTTTGTCCAGTGCAGATTATTACAAGCCATATTGCTTTGTAATGGATCAGATATAATAGAAATTTTAGCTTGAAAGATATTTAAAAAAATGAATATGAATTGTGAACTTACGTCTCGCAATTTTAGCCCTCAAATCGGAGAGGAGCTCTGGCTGCCTTCTCCTCAGGTCTCTCTTCATTGCATATGTACCGAGCGATTGGTCTAAAGCAGCAGTCCATATTTGCTGTCGGTACCCCACAGTTCAACACGGGAGTATGTAGTAGCCTGCGTGTTTGCAAGTGAATGAGACTTTTCAACATTTTCATCACTGATTGGTTCTCAGGCCAAGTATGGGCACAGACATGTCAGTCATGGATCCCTTCTATAGCATATTTAAAATAGCTGACTTTCATTTTGTCAATTAATCTTAATAATCATTTGTATCCAGGGAATTAGGGGAGTGAGATTGCCTAGCCGTTCATACACAGGCAATCACAGGAGAACGCAACTGTTTACCCTACATAACAGCTAGAGCACAGCCCTGCCATTTTGTGATCTAGGATATCAGAGTAGAGGTTCTAAATTATTGGTATAGATTTTTCAGGCATAACATGGATTTCCACTTGTGTAATATTGGTGAGTACATGGCCATATGTGAGACAGTTTAGAGGACATTTAATGCTTTTTACTAATATCTGCCTTTTTGCCCCTGTTTAGAAATCAACACTTTCTCCTGAAATGTGCCTTGTTACTTGGATTGCAACTTGTGTAATATTGTTGAGAACATGGCCATATGTGTGATAGTTTTATAGGACCTATAATGCTTTTTACTAATGCCTGACTTTTTACCCCTGTTTAGAATAATGGCAGAGCCACAGAAACCAGGGCCAAGTTAGGGCTCTGGCTCCTACACTTGGGCGTCAAAGTGGAGGCAGTCAAATTTTAATCAAGAGTTGAAAGTGCTGGTACATCTGGTGGCAGAGAGGCTGTACTCTACCAACTGGCAGCTCTCCTTCCAAGCAAAATTGAGAATCTAGGAGGACATCACTATGCAGGTAGCTCTAATTTACAGAATGGGGACTTAGGTAAAAAAATTGTAATGTTTTATTTTTGGGACCCAAATTTGTTTTACCGTTTTTTTAAACTTGAGCAATCTTAAAATCATTGCCCAGGGTATGACAAACCAACATGTTTACGAACTTTAAAAATGTGTACATTATCTTTTCTACTTTTCTACCTGTTTTTAAAGTCTTCAAATTAAGTATTAGCAAGCACTGGGTAACTTTCTGTTATTAGTCTTTGACCTCTATAGACAATACATTTAGATCTATATCTATGTCTGCACAAGTCTTTGGAAAATATTTTGGATTCTATACATTGCAACATTCTTATCTTTCTACATTTCACAGAGTTGGCAAAACTTTTAAGTGTCGCCTGAAGGACAAACTCAGAAACCACCGCAGGGGACAGGAGGCCAGCAGCCTTAGACCTCAGTCCCTTGGAGACCACGGCATAGTCCTCCATAGATGAACAGTTGGTGCAGGGCGTGTGCAGGATTAACACTGGAGCTAGCCCACCTCTAACCACAACATTATCCCCCAGAGGTAATTTACAGATCACAATATCAATGACAAATGTTTTGTTTACAGAAATCTAAACGCACCCAACAACAATAGCTGTTTTTCAAACAAAAATAGACAGTTCACATTTTAGCACTTGTCAATTTTAAATAAAACTCCTAAATACTTGCCACTTATAGGGCCACCTAGCAAGCCTATTGTAGAATCTGACTATGGTCTTCAAGATTACTGAGTATTTTTAAAGAATATCACTTAGAGATTTCAAAAGGATGCCAAGGTAACATTCCACTCAAGACACTTATATGCTGGTTTTTAAATTTATATGTTATCAGATCTTTTAATATTTTTCTTTAGAAAAGATGACCCCCTATAAACACCGACTTACATCTAATAATAATGTTTTGATATCTACTAATATAATGCAAAAACGTGGATGTTATTCAGTCGAACATTGATGTTTATGATTTTCTTTTTCATTCCATTATGATAACTGAAGATGCAGATACAGTGGAAGAAGAGGAGGACCTGGTAGAGATGATCCATGATATGGAAAAGCCTCAGACGAAAGAGGAAGCAGAGGGCAGTGAACAATCTTTACACCTCCAGGAGTTTTTCAATAGAATGCACAACTCTAACTAAGCCCTAGAAAGCACCACTCATGACATAAGCACAAATGGTTCCTAATAACCACGTGTCACCATGTGGCCTTGCAGATTTTGTAATCTCCTTGTACATCATATAGTATAGACATACTTACAAGTAGCATAGCTCTATTCCCAAAGTTTATGTAAAAAAGTAAAAAAAAATCTAACAGTAAGCATGAGATGAAAGTTATGAAAAAAATGTAACTAATAAACTGATACTACATAGGCATACAGAGAAGACGACATAGACAACATTTTTTTGAAAATATTTAAAGCACACAAACACAATGCATGTGTATGCAAGCATGTCGGAACTATACAACACGCACATACCATTTAAAACAGGCAAGCATTGGTAATGTTCAGACTCAGGTGTTAAAAATGTAAAATATGTATTAAAAAAAAGAAAAAGCATTGACAATATGAACATTCGCACAAGTAGGAAGTGCTTGTAAAATATAAAATAATGCACCTACCTCTTTGGTATAGAACAATGCTGTACTTCTTAGCAAACTCTAGTAAAAGGCAATCCTTTTAACAATATAGCACCATAGTCAACTCCCTCTGGCAGTTCTGGTGTATAACGGGATGAGTGTGTGCAGGTGTGCAAGTATGCAGGTGAATAGCTTATTCTCCCAATGGATGGCGATGTTGTGACAGCTGTGTTTGGTAATCACTATCATCCGTGAGTTAGACATGATCCCAAGCAAATGCAAAACTTATGTCTGAAAAACAGCGCAATGCTGAACACGTCGAAGCTTGAATCGTAGGGAATGACTTTATTGTCTATTGGCTATGTGCATCCACCCTTCCCCACCCCGTTCCCTCCATGAAATTGTAATCCATCGTAAGTGTCCTTTGTGCTTGTAGGTAAATCAGACGCTGCTGCATTCTGTGGCGTTTGGCCGGGTTCTGTGCATGAGCAGAGTAATTGTGCGCATTATACACAAGGAATCACCAGTTACACTCCTTAATGAATTAGGCTCCTCGACAGCAACCTCAGCACACTTGCACAAATTGAGTCTCACTGCGGGTCCAAAGCTGGTTTTGTACTGATCAACAAACAAGTTGACCTTCATTCTTTCACAAGTTAGAGGCAATATGGTGGTTAAGAGCATATAATATTACCGGTAAGCTAGCTAAAAATCCTTTATGTGATCAGAAAACATTGTTGTCTGTAGTATACTACATTATATTATAAATCACAAAACATTGTATATTTTTAATATAAAAATAGCAAGCAATAGAGAATAATAGGTGAGTTGTTCTGGGGCAAATGGAAGCAAACACTTTTTTCCACTATGGGTAGTCTTGATGAACACATTTGTACTAAACATACATATTTACATAAACATTCTTATTTGAAATGTGCAAATGGAAATTATGCATTAAATAATCACTTAACAGAAAACTGGGATCTAAGACTACCAAAACAAGATGAAACAACGAAAAACATCATCATTCTCTTTCTGCTAATATGTCAACTATTTTCTGTTTTTATGAGTTTCATTGTCTCATTGACCATAATCCAGTTTATACTCCTCACTTTACTTACATCAATGAAGGAGATTTCCATGCCCTGGCTAGTGGGTGTCTGGTGCTTGGAAAATAGACTGTATTAATTTCTGCTCCTACACATTGGGTCTTCCTACTTAAAAATACCTCCCATGGGTTGCATTGTAACTTAATAATCTTATGTTTTGGACAAAATTAAAAATTTTCATTCTAAAAGCAAGTTGACTACTGACAATAGCACACTACAATAGAAGCCCCAGGTGCAGAGATAAGGAATCTTGGATGTTATATCAGTAAGCGTAGTGAAAGTTTAACAAAAGATTTTAAAAGGCATCTATCAACTTCAAAGGCATCAGCTACTGCTCACTTATAGCATTATACAACAGGTAGTGGACTGACAGATATGAAAGTTAGAGATGTAATAAAATCGACAATCGTTTGAGAAGCAACAAAATTTAAAAAAAAAATATTTTTAATCTGCTTAATATCAAAACATCACAAGAGATGTCTCTTTAATCGTACTTTAGAGAATATCTAGATCAAGCAGTCAAGTAATGCTAAATTTTATGATGAAGTTATGGTCAATTCAATTGGAAATAAATAATATTTTCATTTACTTTTTGCAATTAAATTAAAGGAAACATTATTTATAAGAACCATAAGTAGAGAAGTTGAAATAAGCGAGTAGTCACATATTCAGAGTTAGATAGTGGAAGAAATAGGGTTCTGCTAAACTGATGCAGGAAGATTGTGAAATCAAATGCAATATTATGTGAAACAAATTGCATCCATACAACTTTTTTCTCTTCAGTGCTTCATTAGCAATGATTGGCACATCAATATTATACCAATAATGACTATACGAGTATTGTACTCTGAAGTAATGAAATACTGATTGTGCACAGTAGTATTCAAATATACATATAGCTGTCCTTGTCTACATATATTGTTGAATAGTGCTAGATACACATTGTGTTAGTCTTCAAATACATATTTGCCCAGAAATATCCACATGTAGTGAGCTCAGTAGTGCCAACAAAAACATGCCAAGGTGTCAAGATCTGCCTTCAGCGGCAGAGCAGCATCTTCTATGGAGATGCAGCTTTCCCTTTTGCATCTACTCTCTTTTTGTGTCTGGCTTGCAGTACCCTTTTTACTGTCAAAGGTGCTGTTGTTTGACCATTGAACATTCCACCTCACCAGTAGGAGCTAACCCCCTTCCCTAATCAGCACCTGAACCTGTTCCTCTGCCTTTATAACAACACCTCTCCCAGTAGTCTGAGGCAGTTCATCTGTTGCCTTTATTGTAGCTGGTTCTTCAGAGTAATCCTGTGTCCAATTCCTGTCTGACTTCTTGGTATTGACCCAGTGCTAGGTGCCTGCTGGCAAAACCTTGAGTACTGCCACCTGTGGTTCATCCAGTGCCTCGTGCCTCCTGAGTCAACCAGGTATCCTGACACCCGTGGTTCATCCTGTATCTTCGGCCTTCCCTGCTTCTCCAACCTCTGAGCCAGACCTGGTAATCTGGCTACTCTGTACTGCCTCTATTGACTGTGTTACCATTTGTGAATTCCTGTGTTATCCATGCTATAACTGCCAGTCCTGATGTTTTGAATCTGCTGTCTTGAAATTAGTTGCCATTTATCATTTTACTGCACCATTCATTACCTGTGAATCCTGATTAACAAAGACAATTTATTTTCACACTAATAATCTTCATGGAGTTCATTCTAGGAATCCTGACACAAGGCTATGGTCAAATACATGTGGGCTTAGTTTTACACAGCCAATGAACCATATGAAAAACTGATACAAAGCTATAATAAATTACATCCCAGACCCAGAATTTTTCAAAACAGAACTTATTCAAATAAACAATATATAATATATAAAGCATTTTGTGATTTGTTTAGAATATCTGTGCACAATATAGCGACCAATGTACACTGTAGAGTGCATTCAAGTGACCATCATACAATGCAGAGAACATTTGAAGAAATCAATATACAGTACAGAGAGTATCTTAGTGGCCAATATACCATACAGAAAGCATCTTAGTTACCATTATATTGTCTCTAAATCTTAATGGATATGCAGACTACTAAATATCTAATAGTTATGCAGACCCCAAATCCAATGTGTCTATGGAAACCAAAAACAAAGATTGACAGGACCACAAATTTCAACAAATGATACACTGCAGACCTCAGATCTCTAGCAGTAGCAGGTAATCATTGCTACATGCATTAGTCTATCGTCTGACTCAGCTCATTTTGCCCTCTCCTCTGTATGGGAAGTATTACAACCCACTAAACAGCTCCTGACACTCTAATTGGTGTATAGTGTTAGCCATCCGCAACTCAAAGTACCTCAATATCCCAGCACTCTAATAGGTAAATGAACAATTTTATCCACATATTGGAGTACTCCAGTTTGCTCTAGCTTCAGATGGACCCTTCCTTCTACCTAACAGCAACGTTAGTTGGGAAAGAGGAAATTTATAGGGGAATAGCAAAAGCCACTCTATGCTCTTATCTACTGACAATACTAAAGTAGCAGCTGCTGCACTGGAAATTGGTACTCGCCATTAGATGGCTCACAAAACTCTGATTGTTGAATGGCTAATACTGTCTACCAATCAGTGACTAATGTAGTTACTAGCCAGCCATATATGCAATGGTGAGGATCTGAGTATGGTATCTGTTATGGTCAAGCTGTGACTCATGCATGCCTCATTATTCCATCTTAAGCCCTACTTGACAAAAAAAAATAATTCAATAATTCAACAGTGAGATATCTGTTAGCATTGGATCCTTGCTACATGACAGGGGTATGTTTCCACCCTGGAATAGATTATAAGATATGAGCAAGGTGCTAATAGTTTGGTCACAATATGGTTCATTGCTAGATTAAATTATTTTTTTAATTTCAATATGCTGCTGAGGCACACTTGACCTTCCATTATCCAACTCAATCTTTGGCTTCCCACTTGCTTTCAAAAAGCCCCTTTCATTATTCAGTCACATGAGTGGACAGGTCACTGCCTGTCACAAGTTCATAAGTAATTTGTGATACTGTCAGTATTCAGATGATATGTTTGGATGTTTTATTACAACTTCACCCACTTCAAAACTAGGGCCAAAGAGATGAGCATGAGATAAAGTGCAATACCAAAAAAGTCTTTCTTTTAAGAATACTAAAATGTAAAAAAATTGTTTAAGTATAATATAACTTTAAGTGTAACAACAAGAATGCACCAATTGGTCTTCCTCCTTCTTCTGCAGGAATGAGCTGTCTAATTTCTGGCCAACAGGTTGTCATTGGGCATATTGTTCATTCAGATCAGACCTGCGGCATTCCGACACGACGGTGTCCCCTACTTCAGTTTCTTTGGCTACTGCTGCTAGGAAAAATGTTAGCTTTCCCAAGACAACCAGTGGTGATGCAGATAATTCAGCAGAACATTTTGACATTTTTGTCTGGCGTAAAAGAATTGCCCAAAAATCGTGACAGCTCTGCTGTAAAATGAACTACAAATTCAACTGGGAAGGCCATTACCAGCAATTACATCAAAGTACAGAGACTTTTGTAATAGTGGATACCAGCGGGGATGAATTAGTATTCTGTGAGGATAATGTACACACTGATGAGGGTGAGGATGATGACGACAGTGTAAATTGAAGGTTCTGGGATCTAGCTGAAAGAAGGAATCTAGCTGATGCTGGCATGCTTGTTAATATTTTGGGTAAAATGGCATATTGGCAATTTTATGTTTTTCGAATAGTAAACTTTCACCTTTATTATAGAGGTGTTTTTTTCTTTAAAAGGTACAATTTTTTTTTTTTTTTTACATTTTTTTTTCCCTGACTTAAAACCACTGTGCACTTGAAAAAAAGCTTTATCACATGCTGTAGAGGGATTAGTATCATCATGACTGAGACTGAAGAGTGACAAGAACAATGTGACTGAAGACTGGAGAGTGACATGAACACTGCCACCCCTCCTTTTTCTGTATGAACAATGCACAGAGCAATGTGACTGGAGAGTGACAAGGACGCTGCCACCCATCCTGCTTCTGTATGAACAATGGCACAGACAGAGCCGTAACTAGGGTGGTGCGGGCGGTGCCATCGCCCCGAGCGCAAGCCCAAAGAGGGCGCAGCAGCCGCCCGCTACCTAGCTCTGTTGGCAGTGATAAAAAAAGCCTATGACTTCCGCAGTGGAACGCATGTGCGTTCCACAGACAGGAAGTTCGGAATTTGCGTTCCAAATACCAAACTTCCTGTCTGTGGAACGCACATGCGTTCCACTGCGGAAGTCATAGGCACATCTTGAGTGATGCACCGCTGCTTCGTGTCTGCGCTCTCCTCCAGGTCTGCTGTTTGTCCCCTCCCATCTATGCAGGTCCTCATTTGTAGGGTAAATAATCTCATTTTCATTTTCATTCTCTCTCTCTCAGGAAATGATATACAATGTGCTGAGATATGGGTGTCGCTAGAATTCAATCCTAGCACCTCGAATGCTGCTGTGTTCGTAATCTAATAGCACAGCATGCAATGTAAAGGATGTTCTGAGTCAGATACTGCACATAGCAGCTTTGCATTGGTTCAATAAAGCTATGGAAGAGGGTATGTAAATGTTGGTCTGATCAAACAAAAGTGTCTACTCACAGAATTAAAAGTATGCTAAAATTTGGTGTTCAGAGTAAAATCGATGTAAATAAGGAACATAGTCCAAGCAGAGTGATGAGGAGTCTGGCCTGGAATATACTGAAAATGTATTCCTGGAAATATTCACTTCCAATAAATTAGCAATATAGAAGAACTATCACTGTGAATGGTAAATACACTCTGGAGGACATCTGAGAAACACAAAACACCCAATGACCCCTGCAGAACCAGCTTTGGTTCTATCGGGTGCCTTGATTTGCAAAAGTGCCTAAATTTGCACTGCAAATGGTGGCTTTTGCGGAGGATCAGAAAGCGACACAGGCTCAGGGGAGAAGTTGGGTGGAGTCAGGGCATGCTTTGCCAAGGGTAAATCTAGTTTTGCAGAAGAAGATTTCCTTTTGTGGAGCAGAGGTTTTAGATAAACGGTTGGAGGATCTCTCTCTCTCTCTCTCTCTCTCTCTCTCTCGTTTCACAGACAAGGATAAGGCATCACAATTTTTTTTCACAATATATTAAAGTCACTTAAACCTACATCGACCGATTATGCAAATAAAACACACAATTTAGTATCACAATTCTTATTTGAGTATTAAGTGCATAAAATATTACAATTCCTATCACTATATATTTTTTGCATACTTTAAATAGTCCAGAGAGCCGGTTGTTAATTTATTGGAATCCCACCACTGTGTGTTTGTATGTATGTGTATATATATATATATATATATATATATATATTACACATACATATACAAATTCTTTCAGTAAAGTGCTAGGCACACCCACATTAGGTTGGCCACACCCACTTGTCAAATGCCACTCCCACTTAGATGGGGGGGCGCCGGTGCCCTGTCTCGCCCAGGGCACCAAAATGTCTAGTTACGGCACTGGGCACAGAGCAATGTGACTGGAGAGTGACAAAGACGCTGCCACCCATCCTGTTTCTGTATGAGCTATGGCACAGTAGAATGTCACTGGAGACTTTTAAAAACATTGCCAGCCATATTATTACAATTTTGCTTTCAGCACTGAACATTGCCACATCTCTTGTTTCTGGGTGGGCTATGGCAAAGTAGAATGTCACTGGAGACTTTTAATTACACTGCCAGCCCTATAATTTGTCTTTCAGCACTGAAAACTGCCACCTCTTCTGTTTCTGTGTGAGCTATGTCACAGTACAATGTCACTGGAGACTGCCAAGTGCACTGCCACCCCTCCTATTTCACTTTCATTAGTACTTGAGGAATTGTCATAATATTACTAACTTTTAACCCTTGTTTGTTTTGCATTAAAATAAATGCTGATATATTCTTACAAAGTGGTATCTCTTTCTTTGATCAAATGTATTGTTTTACTTATTACTGGGGTTAAGGGTAATGCCATGTAATGATCTTTTGAAGTTTAAAAGCCCACACATGCAGGCCTCGAAGTTTATCCACTTTCCTATAACTGCACTAACAAAAAAAGACACTATAATATACTGTACACATACAAGTTAATAAGGACCAATGTGGATATCAGATAAATTAAGAAGAGGGTGAAAATCTAGAGAGGTAAAAAAATAAGAGCATGAGTTCAGTCAGTGTAATTGTCACAGAAAATTTGTTATGATAGAAACATAGAAACATAGAATTTGACGGTGGATAAAAACCGCTTGGCCCATTCCGCCTGTCCTATAGAATGTATCATTGTATTGGAGGACATCAACAAATAAAAGTGGCACAAATAAATTATGTTATTTATATATACACACACACACACACACACGCACACACACACACACATTGCTTTATCTTTGTTCTCTTCTCTTCATGGGTATTTATAAAGCTTACATATTTGTCAGTGACTTGTATTTATTTATTTTGCTTCAAGTTATTTAATGGAATATGTAAGACATGTTGCTTTGTACTTAAAATGTGCTCATGAACAGGTGACATTTGGTATAAATATCATAATATCCTCCACAGAGAACAGACCTTTACTTCCTAAACATTGACATGATATAAACAAAATTAGATAATATTTCAAAATAGACTTGTTTTATTTACTTCATTGACCTTATGCTTAATGCTAAGCATGTAGCTAATTAGTGAGAGATTTCTACTGGTATTATATCAATGTTATAACTCTCTAACATGACCATTGTTAAGTATCTAGGTCAATAAAATGTGTAATTTTCTGAAACAAATGCAGTTGAGTAATGAATAATATGTTTGGGATATAGTTAGCTTATAAATTGCCAAATTTCGAGATGTTTTAATTTGATTTGAATTTCCAATTCAAATCAAAATAATAGTAAAATAAAACACAAAAGATCATAGTTTTTCATGTCTTTATTAAACAAATCAATCTCCCATTGACAGAATTTTTTGGAAAACCTATGTGGATCCTAAATAATCAGACTTATTAAGATGATAATTTGAGCCAGATGTTACAGTAAATGAGATGACAACCAGATTAGTTTGAGAGGCATTAATTTGCAGTAGATCCTGTACAAATAGAGAATTTACAATACTGTTAATTTTTTTTCCAGTTAAAAGATATCTTAAAGGATGCACACAAAGAAAACTACCATAAGATAACAGGATTTGCATGTCTTCTTTGACTAATGTCTGACTGGCTTGGTTAATAATAAGGAGACATTAAATAACAATGTTGTTGTTATTATTATTATTATTATTATTATTATTTTTATAACACTAGTGTGCATGTGAGTACACCAAAGAGAACGCTACTGTTCTGTAAAAAGAGCAATGACCCCTATCTTAGCAATACCTTGATGATTAGGAAGGCTCTAGCAAAAAAACTTTTGGTATAAATAAGCTACAAGAAACTACTAGTTAAAGTCGTTATGAGAAATTTACAAAAATGCAAATATTTAATAATATAAATATTGAAATATTAATGGAGCTAGGTGAAATCATGTGCCAAATATTCCATCAAATGCAAAAACAAGGTTTCATTTCAAGAGGCTGAAAGGATATATTTACAGACATTCAAACACATATGTAACAAATACTTAACGTCCTCTCACTATCATGACTAATTTTTAGGTGTATTGGTAGTATAGGTCTGCCTTTTTACACCTTTGTAAATGTTCCCTATTGTTATTACTTTTTCCAACATGTACCAAATTAATGATATTTGTTGTGTGATTTTGTGTTTAGTTTGCTTAATTTAAATATACTTGTATCTATTATTAGAATTTATAATCATATCAAAGTAATGTTACAAATAATAAAAATAGCAAAAGTAATAGCAGTAGAGTCGCAGTAATAATAGTAGTAGTAACAATAATAATAATCATAATAATAATAATCATCATCAATTAATTGTACAGTGCTTTTCCCAATATTACTCAAATTAATTTAGCATTCACAGAAAAAAACATATGATAACCAAATAAAATTCTGCCTTCTGAACCAGCTGCACTTGGCCCACTTTTTTTTCTGGGAGACTCATATAGTAAACATTGCAGTTGTCTAGTTGTGAGGCCACAAAAGTATATATGTGTATGCATTTTCTGTGGGAGTAATGCTTAATCCAGTTTATGTTCATCAGATGAAAAGATGAAGGCTTGATCATGGCCTGTTGTTTAAATATGTTACAATCAAGGTAATACCTAGTTTCCACATATGATTAGTGTTTTGCAAAACACCACCAAGTTTAAGTCCTGTTGGTTCACCCAGCTGCAGTCGTGTCCCTTATCAGAATTCAGTTTCAGTCAACTGGATATCATCCACTCCTGGAGCTTAGCTGAGTATGATATTGGGTTCTTACTAGTACTTACAATAGACGGGTAAAGTAGAGTATTCTATGCATAAGGTGTAATAATCCAAGATGTCTGATTATTTCACTCAGTGGTAGTGTGTATACTGAAAATATCATGGAGATAAGATAGAGCCCTGTGGAATGCCACGTGACATGGCCCCTGTCGCAGATAAGTGTACTCCCTTAGTCTCATGGAAACAGATCTGAAGAGAGAAACTTTATCATCAGTTAAGACTAGCACTGACAGTACAGAGGTCCCCCCCTAAAGAAGGTATGGGCTTCACTGCTGTGAGATCCACAAACTAAGGTCCTCTTCCCTGTCCCCTGATGCGACAAGCTGGTAACTGTCGGATACATGTTACAATGGAAGTATGAAGAAGATGAGTCAGCTGAGCCAGGGTCTCGTAAACAAATGAACAGTGAAGCTAAAAATCAGGAAACAGATAAAAAGTCAGGACAAGCCAAGGTCAGGAATGTGAAGTTACCAAACACAGTATCAAGTAAAGGAGCAAAAGGTGCTGGTAGTAGCAATGCTGGAGGAACTAAAAGCATGGGGACACTACAACAAGCAAACCTACAGTGTGGGATACCCATGTCCTAATGTCAATCAGCAGTAGCCTGTTCAGCATAGTCTGAATTTCCTAAGAGGATACTGGTAACTTGAAATAAACACTGTAGAAGATTCTCTTTCTTTCTTCCAAGTTTTAATCCATATGGGCAAAAAATTAAAAACCCAATAAGCATTGAGTACTTTTTAATCAAGAAATGGCAGGGACATCTTTTCCATTGGGCATGATGGGCAGGTGCCCGGGGGACCCACGGGCAAGGGGGCCCCATAGGCACGGCTTTTAATGAGAATAAATAATCCTGCAAAAGAAAAAAACCTGCAAAAAAAACCTTCAAGGGTCACTGAGCAAGTACATCTATCAATCTCTATCTCTATATTTCTATATCTATATCTGTATCTGTATACAGCTATATATCTATATCTAGGGGCCCCGGTGCATTGCTTTGCCCAGGGGCCCATAATGTTGTTAAGATGGCCCTGAGAAGCGGCAAACATACTGAGAGGCCAGGAGAACTGTCGGCTTCTAATCAATACAGAGCAGCTTCACTTTGATTGGTCAGAGTGTGGGAGAGCTGTGCTGTATTGTTTAATAGTGGTAAGACTCCACATGGGGTCTAGCAACAATGAACTACAATGAACAAAGTAGTTCATTAATAGATTTTAATAATCAAAACACTTTATTTGAGATTTAACTCTTAACATGAGGCACTGTATCCCCTTAATGCACCACAGCATGTTAAATAAATGGCAACATGACATGCCAGGTATATACAATATACATAGGTCTCAAATAGTAATGTTTTTAATGGAGTCAGTCTCACTCATGGTAAATAAGTAACAGACTACACTATGAGATGGTTAGTCATAATATAAATGCAAAATAGTTTTACAGTACAGTGATAATAGCAATACATTGGACCTGAATGAGGTATCAGTTAAACAATGGCTTCTAAATTGAAAATATTGTGTAAAGGCCTCTCCAGTATCAAAAGGCATTTTGTAATGTAGGAGCATTGGAGTAAATGCCCCTTTTTGTCTTATTGGCTGAAACTAACACTGTCTTTTTCTTGTATGTGCTGGATCATGACCTTCAAGGTTATGTAGTGAGCTATTATATTTGCATTCACATACCACACAAGGCTGGTTCTTTGGTATAATTGTGCTTTCTTAACTTTCATGCTAAACTGCAAACATTTAAAACTAGGGGCAAATGCACAGTTTCTAATGGTAGTATTTAATAATGTGTAGTAGATCACTTTTACTAAAGTGTTGGTTTCACCCTCTACTTCCTCTTGTCACTGATCATTGCTAATTATTGCAGAGATATTTTACAAAACATGTGACAGCCCTCTAATAAGCAACAATGATCAGTGAATGTACCTTGTTGTTATCAGTTATTACTGTTAACTGCAAGGAACAGTGGTTGCTATAGAAAGCTCAGTGAATGGAACCTCTTAAAAGCTTGGGATGAGTATGCTGTCCAACTTGAAAATGAAATGTAAATGGATTGAAATGGCCCCCAGCCAAGCACCCTCTGCTACCAGATAGGGAGCAGTGAGGTGAAAGGATATACAAGTGGGTGGACATACAACACTCTACTAGGTATGAAACACATTCACAATTTTGCATGGCTGAACACCATTTGAGACACAGTATGTAATGCAAATCATTTGGTTGTTCTATGTTGCATACTTTCAAGCAAGAACTCTGTATCACATTCTACATGTTTTGTACCCTGACTATTTGTGCGATCATTTGTTTAATTAATGCAATATAGATTTTTAGAGAATAACTGTCCTTTTTTAATATTTGTGGTTTTTCTTGTATATGAGAGTGGGCTTAGTTAGACCCACTCCGCTTTATCCATTTAAGGGTATAGTGCAGGGAGAGGCAGATAGGATTTTGGGACTAAGTGTTTCATTTAAAATTATTACAAGTGTGATTTGTGACATCAATGATCATCTAAACAGAGCTGTCACTTTTGAGCCCATATGAGAGACTTTGAGAAGTATACCATTATTCTATGCATTTTGTGCAGTGTATTTGAGTTGTTTCTAAGGAAGCAAAATAGAAGATTACATTTAAAGGCAAGTTTTGAAAGATAAAATTGTTAATATATTAATATATATATATATATATATATATATATATATATATATATATATAAGGATTCATGTGAATTGCGTTTAGTGAAAGTAGTAAAATTGTAGGTTAATAGTTAGCACGAATAAGTGGAAATAGGGTTACTCTTAGAGATATAAAGGATTACAATTTGTATATAAACTGTTCATATCCTGACAAATAGGTCTCTACAGTTTAAAAACCAATTTGTAAATTATTGTTTATTGCTATTTGTTTACAAACTACCCTCAGTTACCCCTTTAAACAAAAGTCATATAATTTTGCTAGAAAAAACTTATAAATGACTTTAGACGTCAATACCCACCAATACATGTGTCAATGTGGCTTCTAATAATCCATTTGGTGCATTGATATATTATTTGTATGTCTGTGGTCCTAAGTAGGTGGGCAGAGGGTTCCTTAATCTCCCTCTGGTTTTGTTATTCCATCAACATTACCTGATGAAAAGCTGACTGAACCTGACTAAGGTGGAGGCACTGCTTAGAAGACATGATGGTAAAAGGTGAATATTCTATAAAGACATAAACACATACACCTGCACACATCCTATCTGGGAAAAGTTTTTTACATGAATATCATATTTCATTACTGTGACAGGATGGGTTGGGACCAGCATTAACTCACCCACCTGTCACCTGCAAACTATAGACTTTATTTTTATTTTTTTTAATTGAGTGAAGGACTTAAATTTCTTTTATGCCCATGGTCTATGATATTTTCTGCCTGCAATGACATTATTTCTTGGCTATATATAAGTTTATTGGTGTCGCTCGGCAATAGGAGATAAGGGATTCGCACACAAGGTTCTTAAATGTAGCAAATTGGAGCTGTACATGGCTTCGCAATTACAAATGTTTTGGCATATTATCTCCTACTATTCCCTCCTACTGTGAAAACAGGAAGTTCAAAGCCTCTGGAGCCCCTTCCAAGTCACAAAAAGATGCAACAGGATAAAACAGTGAGTTGTTCTTAATCAACTTGGATACGTTCTTCATCAACTGCTTTGAGCAACTATTGTTCTCCCCTGGACTCTGCTAGACTTCTGGGCACCATCGTATCAGAGGAGAACCCCACATGGAGCTGACCATCGTCTCCACCCATCTCCAACCCCATGGCATCTCCCAAACAACCCCAATACATCTGAGCTCAGAATAACCATGCAGTGTGAGATTTTCCTGTAGCAATTCTGAACGAGTTAATAAGTGTCCTGCATAAGAAAATATTGTTATTCTTGGATCGGAGAGCAGTGTTGAAGTTCTGATTTCTTCCTTCTAATCACATCTTGTGCTGGACATCCTGTATCAGGGAAACTCTGCTGTTCATGATTATGTCCTCCTGGTGTGTCTAGTAGTGTAGGGTGACTATGATCCAGACTCCTACCACAATGATAGAGAGCTTAAAATCAAGAATCCGGAACCAGCAAGACACAAGTATTTGGCCCGGGAGTTGCCATTTAAGTCTATGAAACGTACAGCTTGACAGAGAAACTTTGTAACTGCAGCTTGGCCAGACACTGAAATCTTGGCCTGGGAACTGGCTATAATGCCGCCAGACCCAACAGCTCTGCAGGAGCTGACAGGTACTTACACACCTGCAGCATTCTATGTAGTAGAGCACAAGAGCCCTTCAAACTAATTCAACAAGGCACATATCGTGAGATCAGTGCCTTGCTGAATTCGGGTGTGCGCAAATCCTAAATATGTGCAGATAATAATGAATGCGGATTGCGCTCAGATTTTGTGCTTTGATGAATCAGGCCCATTGGGCTTAGCACAATTTTACCCTATTTCTTTGTATTGTTATTTATGCATTAAATGCTTTATAAACAAGGAGGTAGAGATTTATAACTAAATGACCACCTTGATAAATACCCAGATGTTGAAACACATTACTTAGGAATCATTTCTGAAAATAGAGGACTAGTACTGGAACGTTTTACATAGGTTATAAAGGAGAGGAATATCACTGAGAGTTAAGGAAAAGAAGAGATATTGAGAAGTCCTGGAAAGTGATTGATCAGCATATAAATGTTTTATGTTATATGAGTGCAATTGGAACCGCACAGATTGGGCGCTTTAATTATGGAACCTCAATTTTGTTGTGGATTGTTTATTCAAGTTACAAAGATGAAGGTTTTGGATATGTACTGGATTTGATCCATAAGGTTACATTTCCATAAGTTTGCTGGTGAAATTGATTTTCACAATATTCATAATTTTAAATACATACTTTTTGAATTCTCCAATTTTGGAGACATTATTTTCTCACCAATGTATGTGAGTTTATAAGGTTTAAAATTCAGTTTAATACTTAGTACACTAGATACTTTTATTTTTCTTTTTTTCTTCAGTCAAGAGGATGGCTATAATTGTATAGGTAGTTGCATACATTAGCATTGCTTTAAAAAAATCTTTTAAAAGAGGGACTCCACCCTTCCTGGAATCCCTATTAAAATGATAATCAGTCTGGGATAGCTTGTGCATGGGCTAGTTATACCAATATTAAAAGTGGGGAGAAATAGCCACTCAGGATTAAAATGCATCAGATATCATGCTATCATTGCATTTTAGTAGTAGAATCATTTAGGTTTTGGCTGTGATACAGATTATTAATAATAGTATATCTAAGTGAGACAAACATCCTCCACCACATTTTAGACATATGCAAAGCATATATATATATATATATATATATATATATATATATATATATATATACAAACAACAGATACCACAAACAAGGGGGCGCATAACCCAATTCTGTATAAAAAGTCACTGAACAGAAGTAATTTACACAAAGTTCAATGTACAGGCGGCAGCCAGTTCCAAAACAGATGGTAAGTCTGAAAAATCTAGAAAGGAATAAAGGAAACACGGCGCCACATAGTGTATTACCACAATAATTTAAGTAGCAATGTGAGAAAAGGTAAGGTGTGATGAAATAGGTGCACACTCAAGAATATTATACAGCTCTCCAGCACAGGAATAAGACCAGAATGGTGATTATAAATATGAACACGTGAAAACACACTATATCCAATGTCAGAGTAATCACCAATAATAGTATATCTACGTACCAGATTGTAGAACTTTAAGGTAGATAATTATAAAGGAATGGTGTCTCCAATGCTGCAGAATTGCTATCAGTATCGTCACTCATCCATATGGACTGTCTCATAGAAACTGGAACCTCAGCGTCATAGAAGCAATAAAAAACTCAAATAGTGTAATACTGCATGAATCAGAATTTAGTAATAAAAGGTAAGTATTACACTTACATAAAATCTCATATAAAATGCATGTTATGGTATCTTTATGGCACTCATCTGGGATGCATTCCGAGACGTAAAGACAGGAATCAGTCAGTTGTAAATAGGTCTCCACGGCACTCCCACCATATTAATACCGCATAATCCAAAACGGATAGTGAAAATCCTCAATTACTCCTTAACGCGTTTCGTCCATGAAAGCAATGGACTTCATCAGGAGGAAAAATCAGTAGAATAAAACATAATTGCAGAGCTCGCTTATATACTATAAAAGCGCCATATTGGGACTCCAACACATGCTGCGTCTACCCACGTAGATGTGATGATGGAAAGTGGGCGTGTTCCGTAGGCCAGCACGTAATGTCAAAAATGGATGTATTCCATTGGCCGGCTCATGATGACGACCATGAATATATTACAAAGTCCGGCACTTGCGCATTAGCTAGCTTAGAAACCAAAGTCTCATATCGGTTAATTAAACCTCATAAATGCTAATATCCACAGGGTCGAGGTAGAAATATAAACCTCTTAACATGGATGCATACCCTATATAGTTCAACCAATAGAACAAATAAAATGACAACTTACAAAAAGAGAGTGACTAATACAATGATGCTAATATCAATAAGTGTTAACAGGAATAGAGGCAATAATGGACAATATGAACAATATTCCTCAACTGACCAGCAGAAAAAATACATAAACATATGCACAATGTAAAACAGTGACCCGAAACGTATTTCGGGTATAATAAAGTGTAATCAATAAACATATCAATTGAAAAAAACTCAGAGCCCACAACAATTGGGATGAGATCATCAACTGGGATAATATTATAATAGATTAGTGTAATACCACACGCCTCTATAAAGAGACCCTGTATATAATAAAGCAATGTGAAAAAATATATATAATCGAATAACTAAAGGTCTAATGAGATCCTGACAATGACACATTTATTGTAAAAAACAAGGCAGAGATATTATTAAAACGGGGCTATCTCATAGCTATCATTAAGACCAAAGGGTGTGAATGTATTCAATGTGAATATCCAGTACATTTCTCGTTGGGATAATTTCTTGTGCAGATCACCACCTCTAGGTCCTAATTCCACCTTCTCTATAGCCATAAATTTGATGCATAGAGGATCTGCTTGGTGTTTCTCTGAAAAGTGTCTAGACAGTGTCTAGTGACTGAGTACTTTGTTCTTAATATGTCTTACATGTTCTTGTATGCAGATTTTCAAAACTTTCTTGGTCTTTCCTACATATTTAAGACCACAATCACATTCAAGAAGATAAATAACTGAAGACGACAGGCAGTTAAGAAGTCCTTTAACGTGGAACTTGACACTGTTGCTGGATTTAAAGAAAGTCTTACTAATAGGAAGTGAATATTTACAAATACTGCAATGATTGCAACGCACACTCCCCTTGGTATTTAAAAAAGAAGGAGCAGCAATAACAGGACACTCTCTGAGTCTACTAGGCGCTAGAATATCCTTAAGATTGCGACCTTTTTTAAAAACAATGTTGGGTTTAGCAGGAAGTACCTCATGTAGTATCGGGTCCTTCATTAGAACACTCCAATGTTTGCTAAGGACAGCTCTAGTATGTCCTTCTTTACTATTATAAGTGGTAATAAAAGGAACAGAGAAGTCCTTATTATCAGTTTTAGTATGTTGAAGAAGACTAGAACGTTCCAAATTCTTAGTCTTCTCTAGTGCTTCCACTAGAAGAGTTTCTGGGTATCCCCTCTGTTTAAATCTATCTGCATATAGGTCAAGTTGAGCATTACAAAATGTCACTTCACTACAGTTACGTTTAATTCGATGGAATTGAGAGTATATTCAGCTTGCATTTCTTAACATGAGAGCTGTTGAAATGCAAGTAACTATTCGTATCAACAGGTTTCATGTAGTTACGAGTTGTGATGGTATCTCCTTGCCCTAAAAGAATCAGATCCAAAAATTCAATCTGAGTTTTATCATATTTCATGGTGAATTTAAGGTTAAAATCATTATGACCGATATACAGAAAAAAGTCTTGGAGACATGTGACGTCACCCTTCCAAATCAGGAGGATATCGTCGATATACCTCTTGTACAGTACAATGTTGTCAGAGAAATTATTAGATGTATATATAAACTGCTCCTCCCACATGCCCATAAAAATGTTAGCAAAATTAGGTGCAAAAATTGTGCCCATGGTGGTGCCACATGTTTGCAAATAAAATTTATTGGAAAATTGAAAATAATTATGTGTTAGTATGAAATGAATAAGAGTACATACAAACTCTTGATGTATAGTAGATAAACTATTATCAGTCTCCAACACATGTTTAACAGCTGAGATTCCTTTGTCGTGTTCAATTGAGGTGTAAAGGGCCTGAACGTCAATTGTGACCCAATATAGGTCATCAGCCCATTTATAATTTTGAAGGGTCTGTAGAATATGCGTAATGTCTTTAATATAGGATTTCAGTGACTGTACATGTTTATGAAGAAAAACATTGACGTACTTTGAAACATTGGAGGTCAATGAGTCGATGCCCTCGACTATTGGCCTCCAAGGCGGATTTACCAGATTTTTATGGATTTTTGCAAATGGTAGAAAATGGGCAAAACAGGATAATTAGTCATCATAAATTGGAACTCATCTTTAATGATGATATTTCTATGAAGTGCACCCGTTAGTATGTCTCTGAATTCCATAACGAAACCAATAGTAGGATCAGTATCAAGAGGGGAATAAGAGGACATATCTCCAAGGAGCCTAGAGGCTTCATTAGTGTAGTCCACCCTATTTTGTAACACAATGCCTCCTCCTTTGTCTGCTTGTCTTATAATAATTCCAAAGTTGTCACGTAGATCTGAGACTGCCTTATTTTCTTGAATATTGAGATTGTGGGGAAACCGTACTTTGCTTGCTCGTTCACAGAGGTCACCTGTGATTAAATCTTGAAAAATCTCAATATGTTTACTCTTAGACTCAAGAGGAAAATACTTGGAAGGAGGTTTTAACCCCGACTTAGAATTCATTTCAAAATTAGTACCAAGGTTTACATCTTTCTTGGCAAAATGCCTTTTAAGAGTTATCTTTCTGATAAATTTGTTAATGTCTAAATACAACTGAAACTTGTCAGGACCTTTAGCAGGTGCAAAAGAAAGTCCTTTTTTAAGGACTGAAACTTCAGATCTAGTGAGAACATGGGAAGAAAGATTGAAAATCTCTTCTTTTCTTAAATTATTATTATTAACTAGACATGTCTCCTTCTTTGATTTCTTACATCCCCCTCGTTTGCCTCTTGTTCTGAGTGCCTGTATAATATGCATATTTATATAAATGGAATATAACAGTTCTATGGTGTATATGAATAGTACCCTACTATAATTTGCAAACTCTGTTGTGACAATAAGGACCTGATTGCTGTTCAGCTGTAAGTCCATTTGCATGCAGAATTTTGCATGAAATAGCTCTGCGCATTCTCAGAAATGGACAATACACCAATGAACGCCATTGCATGCAATTCATATCTGGATTCAAATGACACTTACAACTGCATGCAACTTAAAGAGAGGAACGAAAATGTTATGATCCTTTATAGATAGTTGCAAACATTAGCATTGCTATAATGTTTTTTTTGTAAATGTTATGATCCTTTATAGATAGTTGCATACATTAGCATTGCTATAATTTTTTTTAATGCTATGAACTTTTATATGTATTTGCGTACATTAGCATTGCTATAAAAAATGTTTTAAAAGTTATGATTTGTTATAGGCAGTTGCATACATTAGCACAACAGTTTTGTTTCTAAGTTTAATATTTGTTATCAAACAATTTCTACCATTACATGCTTGATGGCAATTACATTTTTTATTATATTAAAAAATGTTTCATCTTTTTTTCCCACACAGAACCTTAAAAATTAATATAATATAAAATATTATCTAAACAAAGGGAAAAAACAGATATTTGCACTATTCTGCTGCTTATTCTAAGAACATTCAGTTTAATCATCTAAATTTATCATTACACCTTTTGTAATGCTCTGTTTTATCTTAAGTAGTTTTGTTTTACATGATTAAACTAAATCCTTAAAACAAATAGAGAACATATAAAGCCTTAGATTAATAAACTCAGACAGAAGTTTTGGCTATTGAATAAACAATTTCAAATGAGATCAAAACCAAACTTACATTTCCATAAATTAAACTAAAATTTACAGTTGAGTGTTACCCTGAATCAAATGTATGATTAATCACCCTATCATCACAAACACAAGTGCACATCCAATAGATTTTAAACAAGGGATAAAAATGTACTAACATGATAAATATATAAAGATGCAAAGCATAACAGGTGGTTATGCACTTTAAATTTTGCAAAGACATCATTAAGTAAGCCACTACATTTAAATCCTCCAAAATGTACAGACAGTGACAAGTAAAATTCAAATGTGTCACTTATACTAAGTTATGCTCTTTCCCATAGTGATACACTGAAAATGAAATTTGCCCTTCTAATTAACATGTTTTTATATAAGGGTTAACTCATAGTTAAAAAGGGTAACTCATAGTAAAATAATGGGTCACATACTATATTGAACAGATTTTGTTAGGAAACAATTCATTCGTGTTAGATATATTATTTATTTAAATAATACATCAGTTTTAATGTGTATTTATTTATTTTTGTACTGTTTTGCAATAATGGATTTACTTGCTTTTTAAGCTAAAAGTATTGCATATTTCTGGAAGATTAATGCATTGTATCACTATACAATAAAAAAGCTCACGTAGCCTTGAATTTTGTGTGCTTATTTTCGAGTGGCAGTATTTCATTATCTGCCATCTTCACATTTAATCTTTAAACAGTGCAACTCATATAAGATAAACAATGCATTGGAATGCGCAAAACACTGAATGCTATTAACCATTATCCATTAAATCTTTTGGGTTATGATCTTTTGAGTGTACATATCTGCTAATGCTTCTTTTGTAAAATATGCTAAATAATTTATTTTATGTTTACAATGTATATACTTAAAGGGATGTAAATAGCCAGGATATAGTTACATAAATAAATAAATTCCACAATATACGTGATTTCTGAGGAATTGGAAATAATTTGGTTGTGATTGTTAAAATAACCTGCAACTTTACTTCATTCTTTTTACTAGAGCTTTAAATTATTGCTTGCTGAGCTATTAATTGTTCACCAACTACACTCTCCAACATCTACTCTACTACATTTTTGGACTAGAAAAATGTGTGGGTGGCAAGGATCAGCCAATAAAAAGAAGAATAATATTAAAATATTTAAAAAAATTATACAATGACATTTCTTAGCTGTGCCACAAAGAACATAGTCCTAGATTCCTAGGTGTTTCTATACATCTGTATGAATGCTACAGGCCTCATTCTCACTAACATTTATTTTTCATGAAAAGCATGAGTACAAAACAAGTGAAAAGACACGTGAAACACAATACGATGCAAATTTTATCAGCACTGATAGATGTAGCAAACTTTAACATGACACCTGGCACATCACGCTGCCATTATTGTAACATGCTGTCTTCCCCTCACCTGTTACAACCTCACATAACCGCCTCCAGGACTTTGCCTGTACGGCTTTCCGCATGTGAAACTCCCTGTCATTCCTGACCATACCTGCCACCAACCTCAACTCTTTCAAGATCTCCCTCAAAACTCACCGTCTCAACTTAAGACAATTCCCTCCTCATGCTCCACCTGCTCTTACCACTTCTTTCCATTTAACCCTATTATCTCTACTTTCTACCCTGCCCCATTCTAAACAGCCCCCTCTTCACACTCCACCTAGTTCTTCCTCTCACTTCCCTCCACCCTGATCATCTCTGTTTACTTCCTTAATGTTCTTGAATGTTAACACTCACAATATTACCCCTCTCTACTTTCTATCTCCTCATCTTCTTTGTAAGGTTTCCTTTGTTCGAGTTGAGTTATGTAGTTGCATGTCTCTTGCATTGATTTTACTGACTTTATTGTTTCTATTACATATCTATATTTTGTTCTGTTTATTTTTTATTGATTGTGTGGATTCTGTGGCATCACATAAATAATAAAAAGGATGATGATGATGATAATAGCTTGGCACACCTAACATGCGGTTAAAACTCTATTGTCCTGATAACAATATTATTTTAATGAAATCTCATCCTTCTGACCCTGAAAATAACACAAAATGTATTTTACAAATAATTACCAAATGGCTAATCATGTAGATATATAAATGGCTTTAAACTATGAATACTTTAAAAAATATTTTAATAAGATAAAGATCACATTCTTACTAAATAGTGGTAATAGTCATGCTGATTACAGAAACAGTTTATGAAATGGCTGAGATTGAGACTATAAACCACAGTTTTACAACTATACAAGAACCAGAACAAAAGCACAATATAATCAAAAAACATTCAAACATCACTGGAATTCAACTGCACTGGTTATCAGTGCCTCAGCATAATACTGGTGCCTGCCCCCGCTAAAACAAGGGACAGATTTGACCAGATGAGATCTCCAGCAAGAAATAGACTTGGACCAGGTTGACGTTCCCATATGTAAACTTCCTGAAAGAGATGACACGAGCCTGCAACCTGGATAAAGGACCTCCCCAAGTGAAAGGCAGACGGGACAAATAAGGAACCAACATAGAAAGCAGCTTAGCCCTAACATTGAACATGTGAGTGTACCAATATATCCATTTAACTGTGCTGTACTGATAATGATGACTGTTACACTTTTAACCCCCCCTAGCAATATGTACTTTGAAGAGGAGATTGAATGTTTATGAGATTTTTATTCCATTGCACCAAGGAGATGTAATACTCATTTATTTTAAGTTACT